>NC_059215.1:28016360-28028860 GCF_020615455.1 Coregonus clupeaformis
TCGAAGCCTACCATTGACTATGTACATACCCAGTGTGCGACAGAGCTGCAGGAGTTGTGACCCGTTTTTGTTGGTTATGTTGTCGTAGTTGTGCCTAGGGGGGCACCCTCTACCCCTCTCTGTCTCTCTCTCTGTCTCTCTGTCTCTCTGTCTCTCTGTCTCTGTCTCTCTCTCTCTCTCTCTCTCTCTCTCTCTCTCTCTCTCTCTCTCTCTCTCTCTCTCTCTCTCTCTCTCTCTCTCTCTGTCTCTCTCTCCTTCCCTCCCTCCCTCCCAAATGAGGGACAGTAGCGAGTTAATTAGGGGCAAATTCAAGGTCCAGGTCCTTCCCAGAGGGCCGTGCATTGTCCCAGTGTCCGCCTGACTACAGCACTATTAGCTGCTGCACACACAAACACACACACACACAAAAACACACACACACACACACGTACGCACACACACACTTCTCTACTGCGGTACTCTTTAAATGGTGTTGTACCCCACTGCGCCTTCCTTGGCTCTCAATCACATGATTAACCAACAAGTCATTGATTGGTCGAAGTGATCAGTCACCATGATTACTGCAGCCTGAAACAGGATATTGAGTATGAGTAGAGCAGGAAACTATAAAGATACAACAACTACACTAAGACAGTTGTAAGATAAGCATATAAGAACCTATTCCAGGACAAGACGAGGATAGTTGAAATGACATCATTATGAGGTAGGGCTGTTGGTTCTTGGTTTTTAAGACTGATTTACCTGACGGTCACACACACACACACACACACACACACACACACACACACACACACACACACACACACACACACACGGCGGTCAGTCAACAGCTTAAGGTGTTTAATCCAGGAGACATCCATAACATCAGCTATTTCTCCCTGATTACCACTGGAGCAACTGATCATTTCCAACATGCACCTCTTCTTCTCTCTCCCTCTCAATTCAATTCAATTTCAATTTAAGGGCTTTATTGACATGGGAAACATATGTTAACATTGCCAAAGCAAGTGAAGTAGATAATAAACAATAAATATTAACAGTAAACATTACACTCAGAAGTTCCAAAAGAATAAAGACATTTCAAATGTCATATTATGTTTATTTACAGTGTTGTAACTATGTGCAAATAGTTAAAGTAGAAATGGGAAAGTACATAAAACATAAATATGGGTTGTATTTACAATGGTGTTTGTTTTTCACTGGTTGCCCTTTTCTTGTGGCAACAGGTCACACATCTTTCTACTGTGATGGCACACTGTGGTTTTTCACCCAGTAGATAAGGGAGTTTATCAAAGTTTGTTTTCGAATTCTTTGTGGATCTCTGTAATCTGAGGGAAATATGTGTCTCTAATATGGTCATACATTTGGCAGGAGGTTAGGAAGTGCAGCTCAGTTTCCACCTCATTTTGTGGGCAGTGTGCACATAGCCTGTCTTCTCTTGAGAGCCAGGTCTGCCTACGGCGGCCTTTCTCAATAGCAAGGCTATGCTCACTGAGTCTGTACATAGTCAAAGCTTTCCTTAAGTTTGGGTCAGTCACAGTGGTCAGGTATTCTGCCACTGTGTACTCTCTGTTTAGGGCCAAATAACATTCTAGTTTGCTCTGTTTTTTTGTTAATTCTTTCCAATGTGTCAAGTAATTCTCTATTCGTGTTGTTGTTGCTGTCCTGGGGCTCTGTGGGGTCTGTTTGTATTTGTGAACAGAGCCCCAGGACCAGCTTTCTTAGGGGACTCTTCTCCAAGTTTATCTCTCTGTAGGTGATGGCTTTATTATGGAAGGTTTGGGAATCACTTCCTTTTAAGTGGTTATAGAATTTAACGGCTCTTTTCTGGATTTTGATAATTAGCGGGTATCAGCCTAATTCTGCTCTGCATGCATTATTTGGTGTTTTTCGTTGTACACAGAGGATTTCTTTGCTGAATTCTTTATGCAGAGTCTCAATTTGGTGTTTGTCCCATTTTGTGAATTCTTGGTTGGTGTATTTTTAGCCAGATCCTAATTGGTATGTCAAATGTTATGTTCCTTTTGATGGCATAGAAGGCCCTTTTTGCCTTGTCTCTCAGATTGTTCACAGCTATGTGGAAGTTACCTGTGGCGCTGATGTTTAGGCCGAGGTATGTATAGTTTTTTGTGTGCTCTAGGGCAACGGTGTCTAGATGGAATTTGTATTTGTGGTCCTGGCAACTGGACCTTTTTTGGAACACCATTATTTTTGTCTTACTGAGATTTACTGTCAGGGCCCAGGGCCTCTATACTCCCGAGTGGCGCAGTGGTCTAAGGCGTTGCATCGCAGTGCTAGCTGTGCCATTAGAGATCCTGTTTCGAATCCAGGCTCTGTCGTAGCCGGCCGTGACCGGGAGACCAATGGGGCGGCGCACAATTGGTCCAGGGTAGGGGAGGGAATGGCCGGCAGGGATGTAGCTCAGTTGGTAAAGCATGGCGTTTGCAACGCCCGGGTTGTGGGTTCAATTCCCACGGGGGGCCAGTATGAAAAAAATATAAAAATAATGTATTCACTAACTGTAAGTCGCTCTGGATAACAGCGTCTGCTAAATGACTTACGATGTAAATGTCTGAAAGAATCTGTGCAGAAGATCTAGGTGCTGCTGTAGGCCCTCCTCTCTCTCTCTCTCTCTCCGTCTTTCCTTCCATCAGGTGGTTAGGAGCATCGAAGAGACTAGCTTTTTGTAAGGATGTATCCTGACAGACCCTTTCAGGCATAACATTTCTATACTAATGTATTTCTATGATATCACTAACCCCACTCTTACTTTACCCTGACCATATATAGTGTAAGCGTTTATTTTCTCTACTAGAAATCTATATGATCTATTTCTATGATCTCACATCCCCATACTCCTTCTTGGCCCCACCCCCATAGCATTATGTAGAATTATTATCTATATTACACATTTCTATGATCCACTTATCCCAGCTCTTAGAGTATCCTGACCTTCTCACCCCATTTTATATACTCTGCATTTGTATGATTACAGACAAATACTGTATGCATCCAATTTCTGTATTACTCATTCCTCTAATCCTACTATCCTGCTATGTTAGTGAATCACCTTGTCATTCCTCTAATTCTACTAACCTGCTCTGACGATGTGTATCACCTTCTCAAATCAAATGAAATCACATTTTATTCGTCACATGCGCAGAATACAACAGTTGTGGACTACAGTGAAATGATTCCTTACGAGCACTTTCCCAACAATGCAGAGTTAGAATTGTTTTAAATAATACAAATAAAAAAGTAAGAGGAATGAAAACAGAAGAATGAAGCTACTGGATCTATATACAGGAAGTACCAGATCAATGTCGAGCTATATAGAGGAAGTACCATATCAATGTGGAGCTATATACAGGAAGTACCAGATCAATGTGGAGCAATATACAGGAAGTACTAGATCAATGTGGAGCTATATACAGGAAGCAACAGATGAATGTGGAGCTATATACAGGAAGTACCAGATCAATGTGGAGCTATATACAGGAAGTACCAGATCAATTAGGAGCTATATACAGGGAGTATCAGATCAATGTGGAGCTATATACAGGAAGTACCAGATCAATGTGGAGCTATATACAGGAAGTACCAGATCAATGTGGAGCTATATACAGGGAGTACCAGTACCAGATCAATGTGTAGCTATATACAGGGAGTACCAGTACCAGATCAATGTGGAGCTATATACAGGGAGTACCAGTACCAGATCAATGTGGAGCTATATACAGGGAGTACCAGATCAATGTGGAGCTATATACAGGGAGTACCAGTACCAGATCAATGTGGAGCTATATACAGGGAGTACCAGTACCAGATCAAAATGGAGCTATATACAGGGAGTACCAGTACCAGATCAATGTGCAGCTATATACAGGGAGTACCAGATCAATGTGGAGCTATATACAGGGAGTACCAGTACCAGATCAATGTGGAGCTATATACAGGGAGTACCAGTACCAGATCAATGTGTAGCTATATACAGGGGAGTACCAGTACCAGATCAATGTGGAGCTATATACAGGGGAGTACCTGTACCAGATCAATGTGGAGCTATATACAGGAGTACCAGTACCAGATCAATATGGAGCTATATACAGGGAGTACCAGTACCAGATCAATGTGCAGCTATATACAGGGAGTACCAGATCAATGTGGAGCTATATACAGGGAGTACCAATACCAGATCAATGTGGAGCTATATACAGGGAGTACCAGTACCAGATCAATGTGTAGCTATATACAGGGAGTACCAGTACCAGATCAATGTGGAGCTATATACAGGGAGTAACTGTACCAGATCAATGTGGAGCTATATACAGGGAGTACCAGTACCAGATCAATGTGGAGCTATATACAGGGAGTACCAGTACCAGATCAATGTGGAGCTATATACAGGGAGTACCAGGACCAGATCAATGTGGAGCTATATACAGGGAGTACCAGTACCAGATCAATGTGGAGCTATATACAGGGAATACCAGATCAATATGGAGCTATATACAGGGAGTACCAGTACCAGATCAATGTGGAGCTATATACAGGGAGTACCAGTACCAGATCAATGTGGAGCTATATACAGGGAGTACCAGTACCAGATCAATGTGGCGCTATATACAGGGCAGTACGAGGTATTTGAGGTAGATATGTACATGAAGGCAGGGTAAAGTGACTAGGCATCAGGATAGATAATAATAAGGTATTTGAGGTAGATATGTACATGAAGGCAGGGTAAAGTGACTAGGCATCAGGATAGATAATAATAAGGTATTTGAGATAGACAATAATAATAGTAATAGTGTGGTATTGATATGTATGGTGGTGTCAGTGGTAATAGTATGGTATTGATATGTATGGTGGTGTCAGTGGTAATAGTATGGTATTGATATGTATGGTGGTGTCAGTGGTAATAGTATGGTATTGATATGTATGGTGGTGTCAGTGGTAATAGTATGGTATTGATATGTATGGTGGTGTCAGTGGTAATAGTGTGGTATTGATATGTATGGTGGTGTCAGTGGTAATAGTATGGTATTGATATGTATGGTGGTGTCAGTGGTAATAGTGTGGTATTGATATGTATGGTGGTGTCAGTGGTAATAGTATGGTATTGATAGTATGGTGGTGTCAGTGGTAATAGTGGGGTATTGATATGTATGGTGGTGTCAGTGTTAATATTATGGTATTGATATGTATGGTGGTGTCAGTGGTAATAGTATGGTATTGATATGTATGGTGGTGTCAGTGGTAATAGTATGGTATTGATATGTATGGTGGTGTCAGTAGTAATAGTATGGTATTGATATGTATGGTGGTGTCAGTGTTAATAGTGTGGTATTGATATGTATGGTGGTGTCAGTGTTAATAGTGTGGTATTGATATGTATGGTGGTGTCAGTGGTAATAGTATGGTATTGATATGTATGGTGGTGTCAGTGGTAATAGTATGGTATTGATATGTATGGTGGTGTCAGTGGTAATAGTGTGGTATTGATATGTATGGTGGTGTCAGTGGTAATAGTATGGTATTGATATGTATGGTGGTGTCAGTGGTAATAGTATGGTATTGATATGTATGGTGGTGTCAGTGGTAATAGTATGGTATTGATATGTATGGTGGTGTCAGTGGTAATAGTGTGGTATTGATATGTATGGTGGTGTCAGTAGTAATAGTATGGTATTGATATGTATGGTGGTGTCAGTGTTAATAGTGTGGTATTGATATGTATGGTGGTGTCAGTGGTAATAGTGTGGTATTGATATGTATCGTGGTGTCAGTGGTAATAGTGTAGTATTGATATGTATGGTGGTGTCAGTGGTAATAGTGTGGTATTGATATGTATGGTGGTGTCAGTGGTAATAGTGTGGTATTGATATGTATGGTGGTGTCATTGGTAATAGTGTAGTATTGATATGTATGGTGGTGTCAGTGGTAATAGTGTGGTATTGATATGTATGGTGGTGTCAGTGGTAATAGTATGGTATTGATATGTATGGTGGTGTCAGTGGTAATAGTGTGGTATTGATATGTATGGTGGTGTCAGTGGTAATAGTATGGTATTGATATGTATGGTGGTGTCAGTGGTAATAGTGTGGTATTGATATGTATGGTGGTGTCAGTGGTAATAGTGTGGTATTGATATGTATGGTGGTGTCAGTGGTAATAGTGTGGTATTGATATGTATGGTGGTGTCAGTGTTAATAGTGTGGTATTGATATGTGTGGTGGTGTCAGTGGTAATAGTATGGTATTGATATGTATGGTGGTGTCAGTGTTAATAGTATGGTATTGATATGTATGGTGGTGTCAGTGTTAATAGTATGGTATTGATATGTATGGTGGTGTCAGTGTTAATAGTGTGGTATTGATATGTATGGTGGTGTCAGTGGTAATAGTGTGGCATTGATATGTATGGTGGTGTCAGTGGTAATAGTGTGGTATTGATATGTATGGTGGTGTCAGTGGTAATAGTGTGGTATTGATATGTATGGTGGTGTCAGTGGTAATAGTGTGGTATTGATATGTATGGTGGTGTCAGTGGTAATAGTGTGGTATTGATATGTATGGTGGTGTCAGTGGTAATAGTATGGTATTGATATGTATGGTGGTGTCAGTGGTAATAGTATGGTATTGATATGTATGGTGGTGTCAGTGGTAATAGTATGGTATTGATATATATGGTGGTGTCAGTGGTAATAGTGTGGTATTGATATGTATGGTGGTGTCAGTGGTAATAGTATGGTATTGATATGTATGGTGGTGTCAGTGGTAATAGTGTGGTATTGATATGTATGGTGGTGTCATTGGTAATAGTATGGTATTGATATGTATGGTGGTGTCAGTGGTATTAGTGTGGTATTGATATGTATGGTGGTGTCAGTGGTAATAGTGTGGTATTGATATGTATGGTGGTGTCAGTGGTAATAGTATGGTATTGATATGTATGGTGGTGTCAGTGGTAATAGTGTGGTATTGATATGTATGGTGGTGTCAGTAGTAATAGTATGGTATTGATATATATGGTGGTGTCAGTGGTAATAGTGTGGTATTGATATGTATGGTGGTGTCAGTGGTAATAGTGTGGTATTGATATATATGGTGGTGTCAGTGGTAATAGTGTGGTATTGATATGTATGGTGGTGTCAGTGGTAATAGTATGGTATTGATATGTATGGTGTTGTCAGTAGTAATAGTATGGTATTGATATGTATGGTGGTGTCAGTGGTAATAGTATGGTATTGATATGTATGGTGGTGTCAGTGGTAATAGTGTGGTATTGATATGTATGGTGGTGTCAGTGGTAATAGTATGGTATTGATATGTATGGTGGTGTCAGTGGTAATAGTGTGGTATTGATATGTATGGTGTGTCAGTGGTAATAGTGTGGTATTGATATATATGGTGGTGTCAGTGGTAATAGTATGGTATTGATATGTATGGTGGTGTCAGTGGTAATAGTATGGTATTGATATGTATGGTGGTGTCAGTGGTAATAGTGTGGTATTGATATATATGGTGGTGTCAGTGGTAATAGTGTGGTATTGATATGTATGGTGGTGTCAGTGGTAATAGTGTGGTATTGATATATATGGTGGTGTCAGTGGTAATAGTATGGTATTGATATGTATGGTGGTGTCAGTGGTAATAGTATGGTATTGATATGTATGGTGGTGTCAGTGGTAATAGTGTGGTATTGATATATATGGTGGTGTCAGTGGTAATAGTGTGGTATTGATATGTATGGTGGTGTAAGTGTTAATAGTGTGGCATTGATATGTATGGTGGTGTCAGTGGTAATAGTATGGTATTGATATGTATGGTGGTGTCAGTGGTAATAGTATGGTGTTGATATGTATGGTGGTGTCAGTGGTAATAGTGTGGTATTGATATGTATGGTGGTGTCAGTGGTAATAGTGTGGTATTGATATGTATGGTGGTGTCAGTGGTAATAGTGTGGTATTGATATGTATGGTGGTGTCAGTGGTAATAGTGTGGTATTGATATGTATGGTGGTGTCAGTGGTAATAGTGTGGTATTGATATGTATGGTGGTGTCAGTGTTAATAGTGTGGCATTGATATGTATGGTGGTGTCAGTGGTAATAGTATGGTATTGATATGTATGGTGGTGTCAGTGGTAATAGTATGGTATTGATATGTATGGTGGTGTCAGTGGTAATAGTGTGGTATTGATATGTATGGTGGTGTCAGTGGTAATAGTATGGTATTGATATGTATGGTGGTGTCAGTGGTAATAGTATGGTATTGATATGTATGGTGGTGTCAGTGGTAATAGTGTGGTATTGATATGTATGGTGGTGTCAGTGGTAATAGTGTGGTATTGATATGTATGGTGGTGTCAGAGGTAATAGTGTGGTATTGATATATATGGTGGTGTCAGTGGTAATAGTGTGGTATTGATATGTATGGTGGTGTCAGTGTTAATAGTGTGGTATTGATATGTATGGTGGTGTCAGTGGTAATAGTGTGGTATTGATATGTATGGTGGTGTCAGTGGTAATAGTATGGTATTGATATGTATGGTGGTGTCAGTGGTAATAGTGTGGTATTGATATGTATGGTGGTGTCAGTGGTAATAGTATGGTATTGATATGTATGGTGGTGTCAGTGGTAATAGTATGGTATTGATATGTATGGTGGTGTCAATGGTAATAGTGTGGTATTGATATGTATGGTGGTGTAAGTGTTAATAGTGTGGCATTGATATGTATGGTGGTGTCAGTGGTAATAGTATGGTATTGATATGTATGGTGGTGTCAGTGGTAATAGTGTGGTATTGATATGTATGGTGGTGTAAGTGTTAATAGTGTGGTATTGATATGTATGGTGGTGTCAGTGGTAATAGTGTGGTATTGATATGTATGGTGGTGTAAGTGTTAATAGTGTGGTATTGATATGTATGGTGGTGTCAGTGGTAATAGTGTGGTATTGATATGTATGGTGGTGTCAGTGGTAATAGTATGGTATTGATATGTATGGTGGTGTCAGTGGTAATAGTGGGGTGTTGATATGTATTGTGTTGTCAGTAGCCTCAGGACAGCGCTCAGAAAATCTGGCCCAACCAAATAATCACAAAGCAAAATATAAATATATCACCTATTGGAAAGACACCACAAAAAAAAAAGCTTTTCAGCTCCAAACAGAGAGTACATGGTGGCAGAATATCTAACCACTGTGACTGATAGAAAACTGAGGAAAATAATGACTAGGTACAGACTCAGTGAGGACAGTCTGGCTATAGAGACCGGTCGTCACAGGCAAACCTGGCTGCCCAGAGAGGACAGGCTGTGCTCACTCTGCCCCCGTGGAGAGGTAGAGACAGAGCTGCATTTCCTCCTACACTCTAAGTACTATATAGACTTATGGGCAATTTTCTTTCCCAAAATTGAAAACAAATACAAAAATGTTGAAACCAAAACAGAAAAGTATGTGCCCTACCATCGGAACAGAGAGACAGGTGGAGGGGGGAATGACGGAGGGAATGAGGGAGGGAGAGAGAGAGAGAGAGAGAGAGTTATGTTAGTGAAAGAGATAGTAGGGAGGAAAAGGGAAATGTCTCAATAGAAAGTGTTAGTCATATGGTACTGTATATGCTGGGATGAGTATTAACGTCCATATGCAGTGCATTCGGAAAGTATTCAGACCCCTTGACTTTTTCCACATTGTGTCACGTTACAGCCTTATTCGAAAATCAATTAAATAAAAAATTTAAAAATCCTCACAAATCTACACACAATACCCCATAATGACAAAGTGAAAACAGTTTTTTTTGAAATTTTAGCGAATGCATTGAAAATAAATAACAGAAATAGCTTATTTACATAAGTAATCAGACCCTAAATTGTGCAAAAAAAACATCAAGTCAGTCCTGTGGGCGAAAACAGCTCATTGATGAGAGGTTGAAAGAGAATGGCAAGAATCATGCAAGCTAACAGGCGCGCCACAAACAGATAAATATCAGCAAATAACGGCGCATTACAACAGTGGTGGTGCAGAACGTCATCTTGGAATGCACAACTCTTCGGTCCTTGTCATTGATGGGCTTTTCCAGCAGACGACCACACCAGGTTCAGCTAAAAACGAAAGGAAGCGGCTCCACTGGGCACGCGTTCGCCAACACTGGAAAAACATCGCCTCGTCCGAAGAATCCCGGTTCCTGTTGCGTCATGCTGACGGCAGAGTCAGGATTTGGCGTAAGCAGCATGAGTCCATGGACCCATCATGCATGGTGTCGACGGTACAGGCTTGTTTCGGTGGTGTAATGTTGTGGGGAATTTTTTCCTGGCACAGGTTAGGTCCCTACCCCGAAGAATTCAGGCTATTCTGGAAGCAAAGCGTGGTCCGACCCGGTACTAGATGGGTGTACCTAATAAACTGGCCAATGAGTGTATGTGTGTGGCAATATGTTTTATCTGTCTCTATATATTTGAAAGTGTTTTTTAGTTAGAATGCGTTTGTTAGTTTGAATGTGTTTGTTAGTTCACTTTATGTTTGTATCTAAGGGCCAGCATAATGCTTCTGTGTTTTCGCTGACCAATTCAATACATTGCTTCTTGATTCCCACTGGTCCACAGAGCTCTCATTAGCTCTCTCTCTCTCTCTTGCTCTCTCTCTCTCTCTATCTCTCTCTCTCTCTCTCTATCTCTCTCTCTCTCTCTCTCTCTCTCTCTCTCTCTCTCTCTCTCTCTCTCTCTCTCTCTCTCTCTCTCTCTCCCTCTCTCTCTCCCTCTCTCTCTCTCTCTCTCTCTCTCTCTCCCCCCCTCTCTCTCCCTCTCTCTCTCTCTCTCTCTCTCTCTGTCTCTCTCCTCTCTCTCTCTCTCTCTCTCTGTCTCTCTCTCTCTCTCTCTCTCTCTCTCTCTCTCTCTCTCTCTCTCTCTCTCTCTCTCTCTCTCTCTCTCTCTCTCTCTCTCTCTCTCTCTCTCTCTCTCTAAGCAGACACCTCAGTTAGAAGAGTAAAACGCTGGCCTTGTAGTTAAACGATGAGGGGATCAACTCTGCTTTCTAAGGGAGTCAGCAGATATCTTAGCCCTACTTTAATAAACGATCCTGGGCAGTATGTACGTCTGCTGCCAGGTCATATGGGGTCCATTGCCCTCCGTTGTACTTATTTTACCATTGTGTCTCATCAGGGCAATGGCATAGTGCTTATTGTAGCTTAACTAGTTCAGTGAAGCCAGCTCACAGTGTTGAATAACCTTGCCTGAGTCCTGAGCTCCCAGAGCTAGGCGTTTCCCAAACTTGTTTCCTCAGGACCCCAAGGGGTGGGCACGTTTTGGTTTTTGCCCTAGCACTACACAGCTGATTCAAAGCTCGATGATTAGTTGATTATTTAAATCAGCTGTGTGTGGTGCTAGGGCAAAAAACTAAAACGTGCCCACCCCTTTGGGTCTGAAGGACCGAGTTTGGGAAACCCTGCTTTAACAGAAAGGGCTAACCATTTCTACAGGCTGTGACCCAAGATGCAACATGGTTGAACACACATACACCACCTTTAGAGTCTTCTCTCCTCTTTCTCTCCACTCCTCCTCCCCCCTCGTTCCTGTGTCTCCTTTCAATGTTGACACCATTTCGGTTTGATTGACAGTCGGGCTGTCGTCATAGCACCTCTCCCTGAAGGGGGTTTCTAGGATATGACAGCATTCTATTATTTATCTCATTAGTATAAAGAGAGAGAGAGAGAGAGAGAGAGAGAGAGAGAGAGAGAGAGAGAGAGAGAGAGAGAGAGAGAGAGAGAGAGAGAGAGAGAGAGGTGGGGGAGCAGAATTGGGATGATACCCGCTAATGATCAAAATCCAGAAATTCTACAACCACCTAATATGAAGCGATTCACAAACCTTCCATAACAGAGCTGTCACCTACTGATATGAACCTAGTGAAGAGTCCCCTTAGCGATCTGGTCACAAACACAAACAGACTACACAGAGCCCCAGGACAGCAACACAATTAGACATCCCCAAATCATGAGAAAAATACAAGATAATTACTTGACACATTGGAAAGAACAAACAAAAAAACAGAGCAAACTAGAATGCTATTTGGCCCTAAACAGAGAGTATACCGTGGCAGAATACCTGACCACTGTCACTGACCCAAAATGAAGGAAAGCTTTTACTATGTACAGACTCAGTGAGAATTGCCTTGCTATTGAGAAAGGCCGCCGTAAGCAGACCTGGCTCTCAAGAGAAGACAGGCTATGTGCACACTGCCCATAAAATGAGGTGGAAACTGAGCTGCACTTCCTAACCTCCTGCCAACTGTATGACCATGTTAGAGACACATATTTCCCTCAGATTACACAGAACCACATAGAATTTGAAAACAAACCCAATTTTGATGAACTCCCATATCTATTAGGTTAAATACTACAGTGTGCCATCACAGCAGCAAGACGTGTGACCTGTTGCCACAAGAAAAGGGCAACCAGTTAAGAAATACAACCCATATTTATGTTGATTTATTTTCCCATTTGTACT
>NC_059215.1:28036360-28078860 GCF_020615455.1 Coregonus clupeaformis
AGTGAATGACCTGCAGAGAGCTGGGACCAAAGTAACAAAGCCTACCATCAGTATATACACTACGCCGCCAGGGACTCAAATCCTGCAGTGCCAGACGTGTCCCCCTGCTTAAGCCAGTACATGTCCAGGCCCGTCTGAAGTTTGCTAGAGTGCATTTGGATGATCCAGAAGAGGATTGGGAGAATGTCATATGGTCAGATGAAACCAAAATATAACTTTTTTGGTAAAAACTCAACTCGTCGTGTTTGGAGGACAAAGAATGCTGAGTTGCATCCAAAGAACACCATACCTATTGTGAAGCATGGGGGTGGAAACATCATGCTTTGGGGCTGTTTTTCTGCAAAGGGACCATTACAACTGATCCGTGTAAAGGAAAGAATGAATGGGGCCATGTATCGTGAGATTTTGAGTGAAAACCTCCTTCCATCAGCAAGGGCATTGAAGATGAAACGTGGCTGGGTCTTTCAGCATGACAATGATCCCAAACACACCGCCCGGGCAACGAAGGAGTGGCTTCGTAAGAAGCATTTCAAGGTCCTGGAGTGGCCTAGCCAGTCTCCAGATCTCAACCCCATAGAAAATCTTTGGAGGGAGTTGAAAGTCTGTGTTGCCCAGCGACAGCCCCAAAACATCACTGCTCTAGAGGAGATCTGCATGGAGGAATGGGCCAAAATACCAGCAACAGTGTGTGAAAACCTTGTGAAGACTTACAGAAAACGTTTGACCTGTGTCATTGCTAACAAAGGGTATATAACAAAGTATTGAGAAACTTTTGTTATTGACCAAATACTTATTTTCCACCATAATTTTCAAATAAATTCATAAAAAATCCTACAATGTGATTTTCTGGATTTTTTCTCTCTTTTTTTCTGTCATAGTTGACGTGTACCTATGATGAAAATTACAGGCCTCTCTCATCTTTTTAAGTGGGAGAACTTGCACAATTGGTGGCTGACTAAATACTTTTTTTCCCCACTGTAAATATGTGTATGTGATGGGATAGAATATAAATGTGGATAGAATATTTAGTGTATATGTAGAATAAATATGCTAGAATAGTATATATATATAGCAATAGTTGACAGTTCAGGTATACAGTAATGGCTTTCATAGCAGAGGGAAGAGGCTATATTTACTGCCTCTATACCAGTGGTTTATGTCTTCATTAAGAAGGGGTTGATAGAGGCTGTGTGTGTGTGTGTATGTGTATGTGCACGTTTGTGTGTGTGTGTGTGTGTGTGTAGGAAGGTTGGGGGTGTGTGTGTGTGTGTGTGTGTGTGTCTGTGTGGTGCTCTTCTATTATGTGTAAAGTCTGTGGATGGACAGGGCTGATAATATGAAGTCCCATCCCTCCCTCCATCCTCTCTGACCTGTCATGTTCTTTCCTTCCTCCCAGCCCCTCAGAAACATGCTGCCTCACTCTGTTCCATTGAGATAAGATTTACCACTAGAATGAGAGAGAGAGAGAGAGAGAGAGAGAGAGAGAGAGAGAGAGAGAGAGAGAGAGAGAGAGAGAGAGAGACAGAGAGAGAGAGAGAGGGGAGAGAGAGAGAGAGAGAGAGGGGAGAGAGGAGAGAGTGAGAGAGAGAGAGAGAGAGAGAGAGAGAGAGAGAGAGAGAGAGAGAGAGAGAGGAGAGAGGAGAAAGAGAGAGAGAGAGAGAGAGAGAGAGAGAGAGAGAGAGAGAGAGAGAGAGAGAGAGAGAGAGAGAGAGAGAGAGAGAGAGAGAGAGAGAGAGAGAGAGAGAGAGAGAGGAGAGAGAGAGAGAGAGAGGGGAGAGAGTGAGAGAGAGAGAGAGAGAGAGAGAGAGAGAGAGAGAGAGAGAGAGAGAGAGAGGGAGAGAGAGAGAGAGAGAGAGAGAGAGAGAGAGAGAGAGAGAGAGAGAGAGAGAGGGAGAGAGTGAGAGAGTGAGAGAGAGAGAGAGAGAGAGAGAGAGAGAGAGAGAGAGAGAGAGAGAGAGAGAGAGAGAGAGAGAGAGAGAGAGGAAAAACAACAGGTTCCTCCCCTGGTCTCAAGAACACCATTTGGCAAAAGGCTCGGCACACAAATACTAAGGCTGACTGGCTGTTGTTCAGGTAAATACTCAGGCGGACTGGCTGTCGTTCAGGCAAATTAGAAAATAGTAGTATTCAAAGGTCATGTGGTTCGGTAAGAAAAAAACAAGAAAAAATGTAATAAAAACAAGAAAAGATGTGACGACTTGGATCTATCAGATGACTTATGTGTGTCAAAATGGTCCGACATACATGCAGTAGTTTGACAGACTTGATAATGACAAATGGCACTCTATTCCCTACGTAGTGCACTCCTTTTGACCAGGGATCCAGTAGTGGATAGTAGGGAAAAGTGTGCCAAATGGCACCCTATTCCGTTTATAGTGCACTACTTTTGTCTAGTACCCTACTGAGTTTACTGTTTTTAAGTTTTCTACTTTTGGATGAAGGTGACTTTTTCTTTACTTGCTGTAGTCGGAAGGGTTTGACGTTCATACACAAACATCCAGGGAAACATGGGAAGCTAATCTTTACATTATACTGTACTCTATTGATTTAGATAGAAGTTGCATTTTTCAATTTTTTTGGTGAAGGTGACAGAATTAAAAGCGAAGTTTGTTCATCTGGATTCTGGAACATTTGTTCTTTCTGTGTTTTGGCTGCGTTCCACAGATAACACTGTTTAGAAGAACAACAAAACACATGAAATATCATTAAAAAGTGCCTTTGGGGAAAACGGATGAAGAGAAGCCACTGGAGGAAGACTCAGTCTGCGTCCCAAATAGCACCCCGTTCCCTTTATAGTGCACTACTTTTGACCAGGGCCCGTGGGGTATTAGTGCACTATAGAGAGAACAGGGTGCCATTTTGGAGCAGAGAGAGGATCCTGGAGCGGAGACAGAGAGAAGAGTGAAGGTCTCTCTGTGATTTAGAGGTGTGTGTCTGTATGTCATAGTGTGATTCCAGTTTCCAGGGAGAAGAACAATGTGCAGGGACTGTGGCGTTTAACTGTGACGGCAGGGACTGTGGCGTTTAACTGTGACGGCAGGGATTGTGGCATTTCACTGTGACTGCAGGGACCGTGGCGTTTAACTGTGACAGCAGGGATTGTGGCATTTAACTGTGACGGCAGGGACCGTGGCATTTAACTGTGACGGCAGGGACCGTGGCATTTAACTGTGACGGCAGGGACTGTGGCGTTTAACTGTGACGGCAGGGACTGTGGCGTTTAACTGTGACGGCAGGGACTGTGGCGTTTAACTCTGACGGCAGGGACTGTGACGTTTAACTGTGACGGCAGGGACTGTGGCGTTTAACTGTGACGGCAGGGACTGTGGCGTTTAACTGTGACGGCAGGGACTGTGGCATTTAACTGTGACGGCAGGGACTGTGGCGTTTAACTGTGACGGCAGGGACTGTGGCGTTTAACTGTGACGGCAGGGACTGTGGCATTTAACTGTGACGGCAGGGACTGTGGCGTTTAACTGTGACGGCAGGGACTGTGGCGTTTAACTCTGACGGCAGGGACTGTGGCGTTTAACTGTGACGGCAGGGACTGTGGCATTTAACTGTGACGGCAGGGACTGTGGCGTTTAACTGTGACGGCAGGGACTGTGGCATTTAACTGTGACGGCAGGGACTGTGGCGTTTAACTGTGACGGCAGGGATTGTGGCATTTAACTGTGACGGCAGGGATTGTGGCATTTAACTGTGACGGCAGGGACTGTGGCGTTTAACTCTGACGGCAGGGACTGTGACGTTTAACTGTGACGGCAGGGACTGTGGCGTTTAACTGTGACGGCAGGGACTGTGGCGTTTAACTGTGACGGCAGGGACTGTGGCATTTAACTGTGACGGCAGGGACTGTGGCGTTTAACTGTGACGGCAGGGACTGTGGCATTTAACTGTGACGGCAGGGACTGTGGCATTTAACTGTGACGGCAGGGACTGTGGCGTTTAACTGTGACGGCAGGGATTGTGGCATTTCACTGTGACGGCAGGGACCGTGGCGTTTAACTGTGACAGCAGGGATTGTGGCATTTAACTGTGACGGCAGGGACCGTGGCATTTAACTGTGACGGCAGGGATTGTGGCATTTAACTGTGACGGCAGGGACTGTGGCGTTTAACTGTGACGGCAGGGACTGTGGCGTTTAACTGTGACGGCAGGGACTGTGGCGTTTAACTCTGACGGCAGGGACTGTGGCGTTTAACTGTGACGGCAGGGACTGTGGCATTTAACTGTGACGGCAGGGACTGTGGCGTTTAACTGTGACGGCAGGGACTGTGGCATTTAACTGTGACGGCAGGGACTGTGGCGTTTAACTGTGACGGCAGGGATTGTGGCATTTAACTGTGACGGCAGGGATTGTGGCATTTAACTGTGACGGCAGGGACTGTGGCATTTAACTGTGACGGCAGGGATTGTGGCATTTAACTGTGACGGCAGGGACCGTGGCATTTAACTTTGACGGCAGGGACTGTGACATTTAACTGTGACGGCAGGGACTGTGGCATTTAACTGTGACAGCAGGGACTGTGGCGTTTAACTGTGACGGCAGGGACTGTGGCATTTAACTGTGACGGCAGGGAAATTGGTTCACATTCAGGATAATAGAGCTGCTGTAAACTGGGAGAGAAATGTGTGTGTCTCTATATTTGTGAAATGACTTAGAAGATCCTAGATCGTTTGTAGTTTATTAATGAAGTACTTTAAAGACATGTTCCGGTACTCCCGCTTTGGGCTGGAGAGTGTCCATGTGTAGTTCATAGATGCATAATCTATGAGCACAATTACTGTTTTACCTCAATTATCCAGGAAATCCCTAGTTTTCTTGAAGCTGTGCCATGCCATTTTCCCTACATTTCCCCCCATGTGGGCCAGCCCCCTAGAAATTTGAGTTCTAGCCAATGAGCTTCAGGCCCTCGCATTTGAGTGATAGCTGGCAAGAGGCCTGCAAGAGGGCTGTCCAGTGTTATCTAATTAGGGTTGCAGGGGGGGCCCAACTGCTAAGTGGAGACAGCAGAGAGAGAGAGCAATGACTTGGTGCACATATCTGCACATACTATGTGATGTAGTACGACATTTTCGGGAACCACTTTCAGCTCGTGACTTTCAGCTCGTGACTTTCAGCTCATGACTTTCAGCTGACGACTTTCAGCTCATGACTTTCAGCTCGTGACTTTCAGCTGGCGATATCCAGCTCATGACTTTCAGCTCATGACTTTCAGATGGTGACTTTCAGCTCGTGACTTACAGCTCGTGATTTTCAGCTCGTGACTTTCAGCTCATAACATTCAGCTGGTGACTTTCAGCTCATGACTTTCAGCTGGCGACTTTCAGCTGGCGATTTTCAGCTCATGACTTTCAGCTCATGACTTTAAGCTCGTGACTTTCAGCTGGTGACTTCCAGCTCGTGACTTCCAGCTCATTACTTTCAGCTCAAGGCTTTCAGCTGGTGACTTTCACCTCGTGGCTTTCAGCTGGCGACTTTCAGCTCATGACTTTCAGCTGGTGATTTTCAGCTCATGACTTTCAGCTGGTGACTTTCAGCTGGTGACTTACAGCTCGTGACTTACAGCTTGTGACTTTCAGCTTGTAACTTTCAGCTCATGACTTTCAGCTCATGACTTTCAGCTGGTGACTTTCAGCTCATGACTTTCAGCTGGTGACTTTCAGAACTACTGGCTAAAAGGTATACAAAAGTACAGAATAATCTCTTTAAAGTGTGTGTGTGTGTGCTCCTGATGCGCCATGCAGTTAGCAGACAGGGGGTATGAGGTAGGAGACTCCCTAAAGGAGAAGCCTGCTTCTAGGAGGTAGGAGACTCCCTAAAGGAGAAGTCTGGTTCTAGGAGGAAGGAGACTCCCTAAAGGAGAAGCCTGGTTCTAGGAGGTAGGAGACTCCCTAAAGGAGAAGTCTGCTTCTAGGAGGTAGGAGACTCCCTAAAGGAGAAGTCTGGTTCTAGGAGATAGGAGACTCCCTAAAGGAGAAGTCTGGTTCTAGGAGGTAGGAGACTCCCTAAAGGAGAAGCCTGCTTCTAGGGGCTCATCTGTTGATAATTACTACTCCCTCCAACACCACACTACTGAGGCTAGCAGACAACACTCACACTCACACTCAGGTTCAGTTTTATGGTTGATCTCCGTCACAGAAAACTCCCCTTTTGTAATTATCTGTGATGGGTTTGACCAAGAAAGACTCCTACTGGTTCACTACAGAGGTTGAGTTTGTATAAGGAAAGGAAAGAGGAAGCTGAAGAACTCAGTAGTTTCACATTGTGTGTGTGTGTGTGCATCCTACATGTGTGTGTGTGCCTGAGTGTTGTTTGTGTGTGTGTACTCTCCGGCCCATGTGTTTATCCATCCATGTCTGCTTGGCCTGCTTGTTCAGAGGGGAAAAAAGATTGTGTGATAGTTTCTGTGTTTCTCCTTCAGTCTCCTGATAGTTTCTGTATTTCTCCTTCAATCTCCTGATAGTTTCTGTATTTCTCCTTCAGTCTCCTGATAGTTTCTGTATTTCTCCTTCAGTCTCCTGATAGTTTCTGTATTTCTCCTTCAGTCTCCTGATAGTTTCTGTGTATTTCTCCTTCAGTCTCCTGATAGTTTCTGTATTTCTCCTTCAGTCTCCTGATAGTTTCTGTATTTCTCCTTCAGTCTCCTGATAGTTTCTGTATTTCTCCTTCAGTCTCCTGATAGTTTCTGTATTTCTCCTTCAGTCTCCTGATAGTTTCTGTATTTCTCCTTCAGTCTCCTGATAGTTTCTGTATTTCTCCTTCAGTCTCCTGATAGTTTCTGTGTATTTCTCCTTCAGTCTCCTGATAGTTTCTGTATTTCTCCTTCAGTCTCCTGATAGTTTCTGTATTTCTCCTTCAGTCTCCTGATAGTTTCTGTATTTCTCCTTCAGTCTCCTGATAGTTTCTGTATTTCTCCTTCAGTCTCCTGATAGTTTCTGTATTTCTCCTTCAGTCTCCTGATAGTTTCTGTATTTCTCCTTCAGTCTCCTGATAGTTTCTGTATTTCTCCTTTAATCTCCTGATAGTTTCTGTATTTCTCCTTCAGTCTCCTGATAGTTTCTGTATTTCTCCTTCAGTCTCCTGATAGTTTCTGTATTTCTCCTTCAGTCTCCTGATAGTTTCTGTATTTCTCCTTCAGTCTCCTGATAGTTTCTGTATTTCTCCTTCAGTCTCCTGATAGATTCTGTATTTCTCCTTCAGTCTCCTGATAGTTTCTGTGTGTTTCTCCTTCAGTCTCCTGATAGTTTCTGTATTTCTCCTTCAGTCTCCTGATAGTTTCTGTGTGTTTCTCCTTCAGTCTCCTGATAGTTTCTGTATTTCTCCTTCAGTCTCCTGATAGTTTCTGTGTATTTCTCCTTCAGTCTCCTGATAGTTTCTGTATTTCTCCTTCAATCTCCTGATCGTTTCTGTGTGTTTCTCCTTCAATCTCCTGATAGTTTCTGTGTATTTCTCCTTCAATCTCCTGATAGTTTCTGTGTATTTCTCCTTCAATCTCCTGATAGTTTCTGTGTATTTCTCCTTCAATCTCCTGATAGTTTCTGTATTTCTCCTTCAGTCTCCTGATAGTTTCTGTATTTCTCCTTCAGTCTCCTGATAGTTTCTGTATTTCTCCTTCAGTCTCCTGATAGTTTCTGTGTTTCTCCTTCAGTCTCCTGATAGTTTCTGTATTTCTCCTTCAATCTCCTGATA
This sequence comes from Coregonus clupeaformis, assembly GCF_020615455.1. Classification (NCBI taxonomy): domain Eukaryota; kingdom Metazoa; phylum Chordata; class Actinopteri; order Salmoniformes; family Salmonidae; genus Coregonus; species Coregonus clupeaformis. The sequence continues at coordinate 28,044,057 of NC_059215.1, forward strand.
GTTTCTGTATTTCTCCTTCAGTCTCCTGATAGTTTCTGTATTTCTCCTTCAGTCTCCTGATAGTTTCTGTATTTCTCCTTCAGTCTCCTGATAGTTTCTGTGTTTCTCCTTCAGTCTCCTGATAGTTTCTGTATTCCTCCTTCAATCTCCTGATAGTTTTTGTATTTCTCCTTCAGTCTCCTGATAGTTTCTGTATTTCTCCTTCAGTCTCCTGATAGTTTCTGTATTTCTCCTTCAGTCTCCTGATAGTTTCTGTATTTCTCCTTCAGTCTCCTGATAGTTTCTGTATTTCTCCTTCAGTCTCCTGATAGTTTCTGTATTTCCCCTTAGAAGCCAGGACCTGTGGTGAGGAAGCTAACACAGCTCTGTAACTGCTGATTAACAACAAGCTTCTGTAGAAAGAGGATGTCAAGTGGAAAGAATCCTGTGAACTACACACAGGGAAGGAACCGTGACCATTTTTAATAGCATATTGGTTTTGGAGTGTTTCGAATTGCTTGAGTCTTTTAGAATGTTTTGAGACTGAAAACTAGCAAACTTGAAGGATAGTCTCTGACTGGAGTCCTGGCTATGACTATGATGAGGATGATGGCAGGTGTTGTGTAGTAGGGTTGGGTGGTGTGTAGTAGGGTTGGGTGGTGTGTAGTAGGGTTGGGTGGTGTGTAGTTGGGTTGGGTGGTGTGTAGTTGGGTTGGGTGGTGTGTAGTTGGGTTGGGTGGTGTTGGGTTGGGTGGTGTGTAGTAGGGTTGGGTGGTGTATAGTAGGGTTGGGTGGTGTGTAGTTGGGTTGGGTGGTGTGTAGTTGGGTTGGGTGGTGTGTAGTTGGGTTGGGTGGTGTGTAGTTGGGTTGGGTGGTGTTGGGTTGGGTGGTGTGTAGTAGGGTTGGGTGGTGTTGGGTTGGGTGGTGTGTAGTAGGGTTGGGTGGTGTGTAGTAGGGTTGGGTGGTGTGTAGTAGGGCTGGGTGGTGTGTAGTAGGGTTGGGTGGTGTGTAGTAGGGTTGGGTGGTGTATAGTAGGGTTGGGTGGTGTGTAGTAGGGTTGGGTGGTGTGTAGTAGGGTTGGGTGGTGTGTAGTAGGGTTGGGTGGTGTGTAGTAGGGTTGGGTGGTGTATAGTAGGGTTGGGTGGTGTGTAGTAGGGTTGGGTGGTGTGTAGTAGGGTTGGGTGGTGTGTTGTAGGGTTGGGTGGTGTGTAGTAGGGTTGGGTGGTGTATAGTAGGGTTGGGTGGTGTGTAGTAGGGTTGGGTGGTGTGTAGTAGGGTTGGGTGGTGTGTTGTAGGGTTGGGTGGTGTGTTGTAGGGTTGGGTGGTGTGTAGTAGGGTTGGGTGGTGTGTTGTAGGGTTGGGTGGTGTATAGTAGGGTTGGGTGGTGTTGGGTTGGGTGGTGTATAGTAGGGTTGGGTGGTGTGTAGTAGGGTTGGGTGGTGTATAGTAGGGTTGGGTGGTGTGTAGTAGGGTTGGGTGGTGTATAGTAGGGTTGGGTGGTGTGTAGTAGGGTTGGGTGGTGTGTAGTAGGGTTGGGTGGTGTATAGTAGGGTTGGGTGGTGTAGGGTTGGGTGGTGTATAGTAGGGTTGGGTGGTGTATAGTAGGGTTGGGTGGTGTGTTGTAGGGTTGGGTGGTGTATAGTAGGGTTGGGTGGTGTATAGTAGGGTTGGGTGGTGTGTAGTAGGGTTGGGTGGTGTGTAGTAGGGTTGGGTGGTGTTGGGTTGGGTGGTGTATAGTAGGGTTGGGTGGTGTATAGTAGGGTTGGGTGGTGTGTAGTAGGGTTGGGTGGTGTGTAGTAGGGTTGGGTGGTGTATAGTAGGGTTGGGTGGTGTAGGGTTGGGTGGTGTATAGTAGGGTTGGGTGGTGTATAGTAGGGTTGGGTGGTGTGTTGTAGGGTTGGGTGGTGTATAGTAGGGTTGGGTGGTGTATAGTAGGGTTGGGTGGTGTGTAGTAGGGTTGGGTGGTGTGTAGTAGGGTTGGGTGGTGTATAGTAGGGTTGGGTGGTGTATAGTAGGGTTGGGTGGTGTATAGTAGGGTTGGGTGGTGTATAGTAGGGTTGGGTGGTGTGTTGTAGGGTTGGGTGGTGTATAGTAGGGTTGGGTGGTGTGTAGTAGGGTTGGGTGGTGTATAGTAGGGTTGGGTGGTGTGTAGTAGGGTTGGGTGGTGTGTAGTTGGGTTGGGTGGTGTTGGGTTGGGTGGTGTTTAGTAGGGTTGGGTGGTGTGTTTTAGGGTTGGGTGGTGTGTAGTTGGGTGGTGTTGGGTTGGGTGGTGTTGGGTTGGGTGTTGTGTAGTTGGGTTGGGTGGTGTGTAGTAGGGTTGGGTGGTGTATAGTAGGGTTGGGTGGTGTGTAGTAGGGTTGGGTGGTGTATAGTAGGGTTGGGTGGTGTGTAGTAGGGTTGGGTGGTGTGTAGTTGGGTTGGGTGGTGTTGGGTTGGGTGGTGTTTAGTAGGGTTGGGTGGTGTGTTTTAGGGTTGGGTGGTGTGTAGTTGGGTTGGGTGGTGTGTTGTAGGGTTGGGTGGTGTATAGTAGGGTTGGGTGGTGTGTAGTAGGGTTGGGTGGTGTGTAGTAGGGTTGGGTGGTGTATAGTAGGGTTGGGTGGTGTGTAGTAGGGTTGGGTGGTGTATAGTAGGGTTGGGTGGTGTATAGTAGGGTTGGGTGGTGTATAGTAGGGTTGGGTGGTGTGTTGTAGGGTTGGGTGGTGTATAGTAGGGTTGGGTGGTGTGTAGTAGGGTTGGGTGGTGTGTAGTTGGGTTGGGTGGTGTTGGGTTGGGTGGTGTTTAGTAGGGTTGGGTGGTGTGTTTTAGGGTTGGGTGGTGTGTAGTTGGGTTGGGTGGTGTGTTGTAGGGTTGGGTGGTGTGTAGTAGGGTTGGGTGGTGTATAGTAGGGTTGGGTGGTGTAGGGTTGGGTGGTGTATAGTAGGGTTGGGTGGTGTGTAGTAGGGTTGGGTGGTGTATAGTAGGGTTGGGTGGTGTGTAGTAGAGTTGGGTGGTGTTTAGTAGGGTTGGGTGGTGTTGGGTTGGGTGGTGTTTAGTAGGGTTGGGTGGTGTATAGTAGGGTTGGGTGGTGTATAGTAGGGTTGGGTGGTGTGTAGTAGGGTTGGGTGGTGTGTAGTAGGGTTGGGTGGTGTGTTGTAGGGTTGGGTGGTGTGTAGTAGGGTTGGGTGGTGTATAGTAGGGTTGGGTGGTGTGTAGTAGGGTTGGGTGGTGTGTAGTAGGGTTGGGTGGTGTGTAGTAGGGTTGGGTGGTGTGTAGTAGGGTTGGGTGGTGTGTAGTAGGGTTGGGTGGTGTATAGTAGGGTTGGGTGGTGTGTAGTAGGGTTGGGTGGTGTATAGTAGGGTTGGGTGGTGTATAGTAGGGTTGGGTGGTGTGTTGTAGGGTTGGGTGGTGTATAGTAGGGTTGGGTGGTGTATAGTAGGGTTGGGTGGTGTGTTGTAGGGTTGGGTGGTGTGTAGTAGGGTTGGGTGGTGTATAGTAGGGTTGGGTGGTGTATAGTAGGGTTGGGTGGTGTGTTGTAGGGTTGGGTGGTGTGTAGTAGGGTTGGGTGGTGTATAGTAGGGTTGGGTGGTGTATAGTAGGGTTGGGTGGTGTGTAGTAGGGTTGGGTGGTGTGTAGTAGGGTTGGGTGGTGTTGGGTTGGGTGGTGTATAGTAGGGTTGGGTGGTGTGTAGTAGTGTTGGGTGGTGTGTTGTAGGGTTGGGTGGTGTGTAGTAGGATTGGGTGGTGTATAGTTGTGTTGGGTGGTGTGTAGTAGGGTTGGGTGGTGTATAGTAGGGTTGGGTGGTGTGTAGTAGGGTTGGGTGGTGTATAGTTGGGTTGGGTGGTGTGTAGTAGGGTTGGGTGATGTATAGTAGGGTTGGGTGGTGTTGGGTTGGGTGGTGTGTAGTAGGGTTGGGTGGTGTGTAGTAGGGTTGGGTGGTGGGTAGTAGGGTTGGGTGGTGTATAGTAGGGTTGGGTGGTGTATAGTAGGGTTGGGTGGTGTGTAGTAGGGTTGGGTGGTGTGTAGTAGGGTTGGGTGGTGTATAGTAGGGTTGGGTGGTGTTGGGTTGGGTGGTGTGTAGTAGGGTTGGGTGGTGTGTAGTAGGGTTGGGTGGTGGGTAGTAGGGTTGGGTGGTGTATAGTAGGGTTGGGTGGTGTATAGTAGGGTTGGGTGGTGTGTAGTAGGGTTGGGTGGTGTGTAGTAGGGTTGGGTGGTGTATAGTAGGGTTGGGTGGTGTGTAGTAGGGTTGGGTGGTGTGTTGTAGGGTTGGGTGGTGTGTTGTAGGGTTGGGTGGTGTGTAGTAGGGTTGGGTGGTGTATAGTAGGGTTGGGTGGTGTATAGTAGGGTTGGGTGGTGTATAGTTGGGTTGGGTGGTGTATAGTAGGGTTGGGTGGTGTGTAGTAGGGTTGGGTGGTGTGTTGTAGGGTTGGGTGGTGTGTTGTAGGGTTGGGTGGTGTGTAGTAGGGTTGGGTGGTGTATAGTAGGGTTGGGTGGTGTATAGTAGGGTTGGGTGGTGTGTAGTAGGGTTGGGTGGTGTATAGTTGGGTTGGGTGGTGTATAGTAGGGTTGGGTGGTGTGTAGTAGGGTTGGGTGGTGTGTTGTAGGGTTGGGTGGTGTGTTGTAGGGTTGGGTGGTGTGTAGTAGGGTTGGGTGGTGTATAGTAGGGTTGGGTGGTGTATAGTAGGGTTGGGTGGTGTGTAGTAGGGTTGGGTGGTGTGTAGTAGGGTTGGGTGGTGTGTAGTAGGGTTGGGTGGTGTGTTGTAGGGTTGGGTGGTGTATAGTAGGGTTGGGTGGTGTATAGTAGGGTTGGGTGGTGTGTAGTAGGGTTGGGTGGTGTGTTGTAGGGTTGGGTGGTGTATAGTAGGGTTGGGTGGTGTGTTGTAGGGTTGGGTGGTGTTGGGTTGGGTGGTGTATAGTAGGGTTGGGTGGTGTGTAGTAGGGTTGGGTGGTGTGTAGTAGGGTTGGGTGGTGTGTAGTAGGGTTGGGTGGTGTATAGTAGGGTTGGGTGGTGTGTAGTAGGGTTGGGTGGTGTGTTGTAGGGTTGGGTGGTGTGTAGTAGGGTTGGGTGGTGTATAGTAGGGTTGGGTGGTGTATAGTAGGGTTGGGTGGTGTGTAGTAGGGTTGGGTGGTGTGTAGTAGGGTTGGGTGGTGTGTAGTAGGGTTGGGTGGTGTGTAGTAGGGTTGGGTGGTGTGTAGTAGGGTTGGGTGGTGTGTAGTTGGGTTGGGTGGTGTATAGTAGGGTTGGGTGGTGTATAGTAGGGTTGGGTGGTGTTGGGTTGGGTGGTGTATAGTAGGGTTGGGTGGTGTGTTGTAGGGTTGGGTGGTGTGTAGTTGGGTTGGGTGGTGTGTAGTAGGGTTGGGTGGTGTATAGTAGGGTTGGGTGGTGTATAGTAGGGTTGGGTGGTGTTGGGTTGGGTGGTGTATAGTAGGGTTGGGTGGTGTATAGTAGGGTTGGGTGGTGTATAGTAGGGTTGGGTGGTGTGTAGTAGGGCTGGGTGGTGTGTAGTAGGGTTGGGTGGTGTGTAGTAGGTTTGGGTGGTGTGTAGTAGGGTTGGGTGGTGTGTAGTAGGGTTGGGTGGTGTGTAGTAGGGTTGGGTGGTGTATAGTAGGGCTGGGTGGTGTGTAGTAGGGTTGGGTGGTGTATAGTTGGGTTGGGTGGTGTGTAGTAGGGTTGGGTGGTGTGTAGTAGGGTTGGGTGGTGTATAGTAGGGTTGGGTGGTGTATAGTAGGGCTGGGTGGTGTGTAGTAGGGTTGGGTGGTGTATAGTTGGGTTGGGTGGTGTGTAGTAGGGTTGGGTGGTGTGTAGTAGGGTTGGGTGGTGTGTAGTAGGGTTGGGTGGTGTGTAGTAGGGTTGGGTGGTGTGTAGTTGGGTTGGGTGGTGTGTTGTAGGGTTGGGTGGTGTGTAGTAGGGTTGGGTGGTGTGTAGTAGGGTTGGGTGGTGTGTAGTAGGGTTGGGTGGTGTGTAGTAGGGTTGGGTGGTGTATAGTAGGATTGGGTGGTGTGTAGTAGGGCTGGGTGGTGTGTAGTAGGGTTGGGTGGTGTATAGTTGGGTTGGGTGGTGTGTTGTAGGGTTGGGTGGTGTGTAGTAGGGTTGGGTGGTGTATAGTAGGGTTGGGTGGTGTGTTGTAGGGTTGGGTGGTGTGTAGTAGGGTTGGGTGGTGTGTAGTAGGGCTGGGTGGTGTGTAGTAGGGTTGGGTGGTGTGTAGTTGGGTTGGGTGGTGTTTAGTTGGGTTGGGTGGTGTGTAGTAGGGTTGGGTGGTGTTTAGTAGGGTTGGGTGGTGTGTAGTAGGGTTGGGTGGTGTTTAGTTGGGTTGGGTGGTGTGTAGTAGGGTTGGGTGGTGTTTAGTTGGGTTGGGTGGTGTGTAGTAGGGTTGGGTGGTGTGTAGTAGGGTTGGGTGGTGTGTTGTAGGGTTGTTTGGTGTATAGTAGGGTTGGGTGGTGTGTAGTTGGGTTGGGTGGTGTTTAGTTGGGTTGGGTGGTGTGTAGTAGGGTTGGGTGGTGTGTAGTAGGGTTGGGTGGTGTGTAGTAGGGTTGGGTGGTGTATAGTAGGGTTGGGTGGTGTATAGTAGGGTTGGGTGGTGTATAGTAGGGTTGGGTGGTGTGTAGTTGTGGTCCTCTGTAGCTCAGCTGGTAGAGCACGGCGCTTGTAACGCCAAGGTAGTGGGTTCGATCCCCGGGACCACCCATACACAAAAAAATGTATGCACGCATGACTGTAAGTCGCTTTGGATAAAAGCGTCTGCTAAATGGCATATTATTATATTATATTATAGTAGGGTTGGGTGGTGTTTAGTTGGGTTGGGTGGTGTTTAGTTGGGTTGGGTGGTGTGTAGTAGGGTTGGGTGGTGTATAGTAGGATTGGGTGGTGTGTTGTAGGGTTGGGTGGTGTATAGTAGGGTTGGGTGGTGTGTAGTAGGGTTGGGTGGTGTATAGTAGGGTTGGGTGGTGTATAGTAGGGTTGGGTGGTGTGTTGTAGGGTTGGGTGGTGTGTAGTAGGGTTGGGTGGTGTGTAGTAGGGTTGGGTGGTGTATAGTAGGGTTGGGTGGTGTATAGTAGGGTTGGGTGGTGTTGGGTTGGGTGGTGTGTTGTAGGGTTGGGTGGTGTGTAGTAGGGTTGGGTGGTGTGTAGTAGGGTTGGGTGGTGTATAGTAGGGTTGGGTGGTGTGTAGTAGGGTTGGGTGGTGTGTAGTAGGGTTGGGTGGTGTGTAGTAGGGTTGGGTGGTGTGTAGTAGGGTTGGGTGGTGTGTAGTAGGGTTGGGTGGTGTATAGTAGGGTTGGGTGGTGTATAGTAGGGTTGGGTGTTGTGTAGTTGGGTTGGGTGGTGTATAGTAGGATTGGGTGGTGTATAGTAGGGTTGGGTGGTGTGTAGTAGGGTTGGGTGGTGTGTAGTAGGGCTGGGTGGTGTGTAGTAGGGTTGGGTGGTGTGTAGTAGGGCTGGGTGGTGTGTAGTAGGGTTGGGTGGTGTGTAGTAGGGCTGGGTGGTGTATAGTAGGGTTGGGTGGTGTATAGTAGGGTTGGGTGGTGTGTTGTAGGGTTGGGTGGTGTATAGTAGGGTTGGGTGGTGTGTAGTAGGGTTGGGTGGTGTGTAGTAGGGTTGGGTGGTGTGTAGTAGGGTTGGGTGGTGTATAGTAGGGTTGGGTGGTGTGTAGTAGGGGTTGGGTGGTGTGTAGTAGGGTTGGGTGGTGTGTAGTAGGGTTGGGTGGTGTGTAGTAGGGTTGGGTGGTGTATAGTAGGGTTGGGTGGTGTGTAGTAGGGTTGGGTGGTGTGTAGTAGGGTTGGGTGGTGTGTAGTAGGGTTGGGTGGTGTGTAGTAGGGTTGGGTGGTGTGTAGTAGGGTTGGGTGGTGTGTTGTAGGGTTGGGTGGTGTGTAGTAGGGTTGGGTGGTGTATAGTAGGGTTGGGTGGTGTGTAGTAGGGTTGGGTGGTGTTGGGTTGGGTGGTGTATAGTAGGGTTGGGTGGTGTATAGTAGGGTTGGGTGGTGTATAGTAGGGTTGGGTGGTGTTGGGTTGGGTGGTGTATAGTAGGGTTGGGTGGTGTATAGTAGGGTTGGGTGGTGTATAGTAGGGTTGGGTGGTGTTGGGTTGGGTGGTGTATAGTAGGGTTGGGTGGTGTGTAGTAGGGCTGGGTGGTGTGTAGTAGGGTTGGGTGGTGTGTAGTAGGGTTGGGTGGTGTATAGTAGGGTTGGGTGGTGTGTAGTAGGGTTGGGTGGTGTATAGTAGGGTTGGGTGGTGTGTAGTAGGGTTGGGTGGTGTGTAGTAGGGTTGGGTGGTGTATAGTAGGGTTGGGTGTTGTGTAGTTGGGTTGGGTGGTGTGTTGTAGGGTTGGGTGGTGTATAGTAGGGTTGGGTGGTGTGTAGTAGGGTTGGGTGGTGTGTAGTTGGGTTGGGTGGTGTGTAGTAGGGTTGGGTGGTGTGTAGTAGGGTTGGGTGGTGTGTAGTAGGGTTGGGTGGTGTGTAGTAGGGTTGGGTGGTGTGTAGTAGGGTTGGGTGGTGTGTAGTAGGGTTGGGTGGTGTATAGTAGGATTGGGTGGTGTGTAGTAGGGCTGGGTGGTGTGTAGTAGGGTTGGGTGGTGTATAGTAGGGTTGGGTGGTGTATAGTTGGGTTGGGTGGTGTGTAGTAGGGTTGGGTGGTGTATAGTTGGGTTGGGTGGTGTGTAGTAGGGTTGGGTGGTGTGTTGTAGGGTTGTTTGGTGTATAGTAGGGTTGGGTGGTGTGTAGTTGTGGTCCTCTGTAGCTCAGCTGGTAGAGCACGGCGCTTGTAACGCCAAGGTAGTGGGTTCGATCCCGGGACCACCCATACACAAAAATGTATGCACGCATGACTGTAAGTCGCTTTGGATAAAAGCGTCTGCTAAATGGCAAATTATATTATATTATAGTAGGGTTGGGTGGTGTTTAGTTGGGTTGGGTGGTGTTTAGTTGGGTTGGGTGGTGTGTAGTAGGGTTGGGTGGTGTATAGTAGGATTGGGTGGTGTGTAGTAGGGTTGGGTGGTGTATAGTAGGGTTGGGTGGTGTATAATAGGGTTGGGTGGTGTGTAGTAGGGTTGGGTGGTGTGTAGTAGGGTTGGGTGGTGTATAGTAGGGTTGGGTGGTGTGTAGTAGGGTTGGGTGGTGTGTAGTAGGGTTGGGTGGTGTGTTGTAGGGTTGGGTGGTGTGTAGTAGGGTTGGGTGGTGTATAGTAGGGTTGGGTGGTGTATAGTAGGGTTGGGTGGTGTGTAGTAGGGTTGGGTGGTGTGTAGTAGGGTTGGGTGGTGTATAGTAGGGTTGGGTGGTGTGTAGTAGGGTTGGGTGGTGTATAGTAGGGTTGGGTGGTGTGTAGTAGGGTTGGGTGGTGTGTAGTAGGGTTGGGTGGTGTTGGGTTGGGTGTTGTGTAGTTGGGTTGGGTGGTGTATAGTTGTGTTGGGTGGTGTGTAGTAGGGTTGGGTGGTGTTGGGTTGGGTGTTGTGTAGTAGGGTTGGGTGGTGTATAGTAGGGTTGGGTGGTGTATAGTAGGGTTGGGTGGTGTGTAGTAGGGTTGGGTGGTGTGTAGTAGGGTTGGGTGGTGTGTAGTAGGGTTGGGTGGTGTGTTGTAGGGTTGGGTGGTGTATAGTTGTGTTGGGTGGTGTGTAGTAGGGTTGGGTGGTGTTGGGTTGGGTGTTGTGTAGTTGGGTTGGGTGGTGTATAGTAGGGTTGGGTGGTGTGTAGTAGGGTTGGGTGGTGTGTAGTAGGGTTGGGTGGTGTATAGTAGGGTTGGGTGGTGTATAGTAGGGTTGGGTGGTGTGTAGTAGGGTTGGGTGGTGTATAGTAGGGTTGGGTGGTGTGTAGTTGTGTTGGGTGGTGTGTAGTAGGGTTGGGTGGTGTTGGGTTGGGTGTTGTGTAGTTGGGTTGGGTGGTGTATAGTAGGGTTGGGTGGTGTATAGTAGGGTTGGGTGGTGTGTTGTAGGGTTGGGTGGTGTATAGTTGTGTTGGGTGGTGTGTAGTAGGGTTGGGTGGTGTTGGGTTGGGTGTTGTGTAGTTGGGTTGGGTGGTGTGTAGTAGGGTTGGGTGGTGTATAGTAGTGTTGGGTGGTGTGTTGTAGGGTTGGGTGGTGTATAGTAGGGTTGGGTGGTGTGTAGTAGGGTTGGGTGGTGTGTAGTAGGGTTGGGTGGTGTGTAGTAGGGTTGGGTGGTGTGTAGTAGGGTTGGGTGGTGTGTTGTAGGGTTGGGTGGTGTGTAGTAGGGTTGGGTGGTGTTGGGTTGGGTGGTGTATAGTAGGGTTGGGTGGTGTATAGTTGGGTTGGGTGGTGTATAGTAGGGTTGGGTGGTGTGTTGTAGGGTTGGGTGGTGTATAGTAGGGTTGGGTGGTGTGTAGTTGGGTTGGGTGGTGTGTAGTAGGGTTGGGTGGTGTGTAGTAGGGTTGGGTGGTGTATAGTAGGGTTGGGTGGTGTGTTGTAGGGTTGGGTGGTGTGTTGTAGGGTTGGGTGGTGTATAGTAGGGCTGGGTGGTGTATAGTAGGGTTGGGTGGTGTATAGTAGGGTTGGGTGGTGGGTAGTAGGGTTGGGTGGTATCCAGATATTCATATCGTCATACCGTCCTTCTCTCATCCTGGGATTTACGGTATTACCGTCTTAATGCACAAGGGGGCAGTAAAAACGCAAAAACAGCCCATTGGCTAGTTACACTTTAAATATGCTTGAAAATCTATGGCAAGACTTGAAAACAGCTGTCTAGCAATGATCAACAACCAACTTGACAGAGCTTGAATATTTTTTTAAAGAATAAAGTGCAAATATTGTACAATCCAGGTGTGCAAAGCTCTTAGAGACTTACACAAAAGGACTCACAGCTGTAATCCCTGCCAAATGTGATTTGAACATGTATTGTGTCAGGGGTGTGTGATAAGTTATGTAAATGAGATATTTCTGTATTTCATTTTCAATACATTTGCAAAAATGTTAATATTGTGGGGTATTGTGTGTAGATGGGTGAGATAAAATATATATTTGTTTATCAATTTAGAATTCAGGCTGTAACACAATAAAATGTGGAATAAATCAAGGGGTATGAATACTTTCTGAAGGCACTGTATAGGGATGGGATACTGAATGCATTTTCTAGGAACAAGTGGTCCCCTTCTATATGAAATGTTACAGTTGTTTTTCGGTAAGAGCCGTGTAATTTTGCCCACTGTGAGGAACAGCAAAGTGCAGATAAGATCATCATTATCATAATATCTGGTGGACAGACTATGTCAACTTTAATGGTACCATAGACCTGTCTTTATACTATGGGCCCGGATAGCTAACAAGCAGAAATACCCAATCGTTCCGGTGCTTGGGTTTTTAATCACAGATTTTTTTGGGGGACAAATCACGATTTCACAAGAGTATAAAATCTTTTAACATTTCAAAAGGGGAAGGGATCCAGAACTTAATCGAGCAGCTGACCAATTACGCAAGAACAATGGGGTGGTCGCTAGTCAATATGAAGTACTGAGAGAAAGAGAGAGAGAGAGAGAGGCTGAAAAGGAAGATATATAGAGAGAGAGAGAGAGAGAGAGAGAGAGAGAGAGAGAGAGAGAGAGAGAGAGAGAGAGAGAGAGAGAGAGAGAGAGAGAGAGAGAGAGAGGGGGAGAGAGGAAGAGAGGGGAAGAGAGGGAGAGAGAGCGGGGAAGAGAGAAAGAGAGAGAGAGAGAGAAAGAGAGAGAGAGAGAGAGAGATAGATAGGAAGAGAGGGAGAGAGGGGAAGAGAGGGAGAGAGAGGGGGGAAGAGGGGAAGAGAGAGAGGGGGAGAGAGAGAGAGAGAGAAAGAGAGACAGAGAGAGAGAGGAGAACAGAGAGAGAGGAGTCTCATTGGAAGTGGCCTTAAGTGCACCATGCATGACATGTTAATCATCCCGCAGTGAGAGCATCATCCTGCAGCTACTGGATGGAGGGTTAAAGAAAAAAAAGAACGTGTCAGAAAGAAACAAAACAAATTGATTTATATGAAGTCATTACTAAAACACATCCAATGTGTTCTTCTGTGTGTGTTTCTGTGGATGTTTTTGCTGCTCATTCAAGGACCGGCTGTTTTTTAGTCCCACAGAGAGTAAACAACACAACACCACTCTCAACTATCATATTCACCTTTTCAGTGGAACCTAAGAACATCACTACAGCGCTATTCATCCTTGAGGCTGATTTTATGCTATCAAATCCAATGATTTGAAAGTCGGCAGAATGGAGTAAAGATGGATTGTTCAGTGGAAGAGTATAGCTTAGCAGTGGGTGCTATCATTGGATTTTATAGCATAAAATCAGCCTCAAGGATGAATAGCGCTGTAGTGATATTCTTAGATTCCATTGAAAAGGTGAATACGATAGTTGAGAGTGGTGTTGTGTTGCGGGAGACACAGACGTCTGTATTTCCTCTTATGAATCCGGCGAAGAAAGTTATACTTTCTAACGTGCCACCATTTGTTAGAGATGAAGTGTTGGAGCGAGCGTTATCTCGTCATGGTCAACTTGTATCTACAATAAAGAAGGTTATTTTTTGATGCAAATCTCCTTTGCTGAAACATGTTATGTCTCATAGGAGACAAGTGCATATGATTTTAAAGAAGGACTCTGACGAACTGAATTTAGAGTTCAGTTTTTAGTTTGATGGATTTGATTATGTCTTCTACACTTCTACTGAATCAATGAAATGCTTTGGCTGTGGAAGAGAGGGGCATTTGGTACGTTATTGTCCCGAGAATGAGCGGGCATCTCTAGTGCTGGTGCAGCTAATGCACCACCGTGAAGGGATGAACATGCTAAGGGTGCAGGGGAAGGGAGAAAGTGGGCAGATGTCGTTGGAAAAGTAGGAAAGGAAAGCAGTGTGGCTACGGGGGCAATTGTGGTAGATCAGAACAAAGAGGGAGGGGAAGCAGTCGGTGAGATTGCGACTGCGGTCTCTGAGGTGGTGCTGGAAAATGAAATTGGAGGTCAAGAGGAGATTGAAATAATGGAAAAGGAAGCAGCTGTTTTCAAAGTACCGAGGAAGGATTTAAGGGGTGGTGAAGGGTCTAATTCTAAGAGGAAGGTAGAGATTGATAAATCAGTTGAGGATAAACAGGTTGTAGAGATGGTGGAGTTTTCTTCTGGGGAGGATAGCGAGAGTGAGTCATCTGACGCGTCACAACATAATAGTGAGATAAATGGGGTGGAAGGGAGGTATGGGATTGAGAAAATACGTCAATTTCTGAAGTTGACAAACGGGAAGAAATATATGCAGGATTATAATGTACGATTTTTTTTCCTGAAAATGAATTGTTTATTGAATCTGCAAAGATTCTGATGTCAAAAATAACGGGGGGAGGTTTGACAAGCCCTGAAATTGCTAGTCTCAAAAAAGTGGTCACGAGCGTGAGATGTAAATTCTAAAGGAAATGAAAGAGTTCAGACGCAGCCTTAACTCTGTAAAGAGATGTGGTTTCTGTGTCTTCCTCTGTATAATTTTTTTTCATGCATGAGCAGTTTTAAGATTTCTTCTTTAAACGTAAATGGGGCGAGAGACGTTAAAAAATGAGTTAATCAAGGGAAAGAGAAGGTACATACATTTTCTACAAGAAACGCATAGTAATATGGAAAATGAAGTTATGTGGCCAGGTTAGATAGGTTTTATTGTTTTGAGCATCAATCTCAGGTATGTAAATCAAGTGTGATAACCCCAGTGGGATTTTCTGATCATTGTTTAAAAACAGAGGTGGTGTTCGTTAACGCTGTAAAAACCAAAAGCGCATACTGGCATTTTAATATAACTTTATTGAGTGATGCTCACTTCAGGAAATGTTTTAGTTTTTTCTGGGAGAGGTGGAGGTCTCAAAAGGCCAGTTTTGTATCCCTTCAACAGTGGTGGGATATAGAGAAAATCCAGATTCAACAATTCTGTGATCAATACACAATGAATGTCACCAAAGACATCACCAGATCAATGAAAGCCCTAGAGTCTGAAATAGTGGAACTCCTGACATTGGTTGAGACCACAGAAGATCGAGGCCATACTCAGGCCCTCAGGAGGAAAAAAGCTGCATTGGCAGAACTTCTGGTTATCAGAGCACAGGGGGCATTGGTAAGAAGTACGTTTCAGGGAATCTCTGAAATGGATGCCTCATCCAAATGTTTCTTTGGTTTAGAGAAAAAGAATGGACATAGAATAATTATTCATTGCCTGAAATCAGCTGTTGGACAGGAGCTCACTAGCCCTAGTGAAATTAGAAAGAGGGCAGTAGAGTTCAGACAGGGATGTTCTTTGTCGGGAATGTAATATGCCATCGCTATAGAGCCACTACTAAATAGCATTAGAAGTCGCATTGAAGGGGTGTACCTTTCAGAGGATATTCCTCCTATTCGTCTCTCAGCCTATGCTGATGATGTAGTTATTTTAGTGAAAAATCAAGCGGAGGTGGATAGTTTGAGTCTAATGGTTGACCGTTTTAGGGGAATATCCTCTGCAAAGGTAAATTGGGGAAAAAAAGTTGTGCTTTACAGATTGAAGAATGGTCTGGAGGGATTATGGCTTTGCCAGGGGGGGCTGGAATGGTGTAAGGGAGGTTTTAAGTATCTTGGAGTGTACCTAGGAGATGAGGGGACAATGGGAAAAAATAGGATTGGGGTGGTGGAAATGGTGGAAGGGAGGATGAGGAGATGGCGTTGGTTGTTATCTCGTATGTCATATAATGTCTAACAATGTGGTTGCCTCTGCACTGTGGCATCGGCTGTCAGTTTCAGAGCCACCATCTGGCCTTCTGGCTAAGATACAGGCGATTATTGTAGATTTGTTTTGGGATAAATATCATAGGGTTCCACAAAGTGTTTTGTATTTGTCAAAAGAGGAGGGGGGGGCATGGTCTTGTACATCTTGCTAGTGCGGCTGCTGCTTTCCGGTTTCAGTTTATTCAAAGGTTGCTTTATGGACCGGGAAATGTGGTTTGGAGAGGGGTGGCAGGTCTTGTATTATAGCAGGTCAGGGGATTAGGTTTAAAGAAGGCTTTATTTTTGGTTGATAGCAGCCAGATTTCTAGGGAGGGAGTACCTCCATTTTACAGAGGCCTTCTTAGGGTGTGGAGCATAATGAAGGTGTCCAGACGCACTTCAGCGGAGTCAGTGCATTGGCTGTTGGAGGAACCTCTGGTGTACGGGGCAAGACTGGATTGTACAACTGCAGCTGTTCCACATTTCTCCAAGATTCTGGTGAAGGGCAAAATCATCACCTCAAAACAGTTAATGGCCATGGCTGGGCCCACCTTAATGGATGGAAGACGGGTGGCTGAACATTTGGGGGTGTCTCCCTCCCTTCCTCTCTCTCTCTCTCCCTTCCTCTCTGTCTCTCTCTCTCTCTCTCTCTCTCCCCCTCTCTCGCTCTCTCTCTCTCTCTCTCTCTCTTTTGCTCAGTCCCCTCCTGTACTCCCTGTTCACCCATTACTGCATGGCCAGGCACGACTCCAACACCATCATTAAGTTTGCTGACGACACAACAGTGGTAGGCCTGATCACTGACAACGATGAGACAGCCTATAGGGAGGAGGTCCGAGACCTGGCCGTGTGGTGCCAGGATATCAACCTCTCCCTCAACGAGATCAAGACAAAGGAGATGATTGTGGACTGACTACAGGAAAAGGAGGACCGAGCACGCCCCCATTCTCATCGACGGGGCTGTAGTGGAGCAGGTTGAGAGCTTCAAGTTCCTTTGGGTCCACATCACCAACAAACTATCATGGTCCAAACACACCAAGACAATCGTGAAGAGGGCATGACAAAGCCTATTCCCCCTCAGGAGACTGAAAAGATTTGGCATGGGTCCTCAGATCCTCCAAAAGTTATACAGCTGCACCATCGAGAGCATCCTGACTGGTTGCATCACCGCCTGGTATGGTAACTGCTTGGCCTCCGACCGCAAGGCACTCCAGAGGGTAGTACGTACGGCCCAGTACATCACTGGCCGTACGTACTACCCCCAAGCCATTAGACTCCTGAACAGCTAATCAAATGGCTACCGGACTATTTGCATTGTCGTCGCTGCTGATACTCTCTGTTTATTATCTATGCATTGTCACTTTACATCTACCCACATGTACATATTACCTAATTTACCTTGACTAACCGGTGCCCCCGCACATTGACTCTTTACCTGTACCCCCTGTATATAGCCTCGCTACTGTTATTTTACTGGTGCTCTTTAATTATTTGTTAATTATCTATTTTTCTTATTTCTTCTTTTTATTTATCTATTTTTTACTTAACACTTATTTTTCTTAAAGCTGCATTGTTGGTTAAGGGCTTGTAAATAAGCATTTCACTGTAAGGTCTACTACACCTGTTGTATTCGGCGCATGTGTCAAATAACATTTTATTTTATTTTATTTAGTGTATGGTGGATCTGTTCAACTCTCAGCTCTGCCTGGTACATAGTTAATGACTAGCAGTCCTTTTATAGGTTCATCATATATCTGTTGATGAATTAATACAATTGAGAGAGATAGGAGATATATATGAGAGACATAGGAGGGGGAGAGAGGAGAGAGAGAGAGAGAGAGAGAGAGAGAGGGGGAGAGAGAGAGCGAGAGAGAGGGGGGAGAGAGAGAGAGAGAGAGAGAGAGAGAGAGAGAGGGGGGGAGAGAGAGAGAGAAAGAGAAAGAGAGAGAGAGAGAGAGAGAGAGAGAGAGAGAGAGATAGAGAGAGAGAGAGAGAGAGAGAGAGAGAGAGAGAGAGAGAGAGAGAGAGAGAGAGAGAGAGAGAGAGAGAGGGGGAGAGAGAGAGAAAGAGAGAGGGGGGGAGAGAGAGAGAGAGAGAGAGAGAGAGAGAGAGAGAGAGAGAGAGAGAGAGAGAGAGAGAGAGAGCGAGAGAGGGAGAGAGAGAGAGAGAGAGAGAGAGAGAGAGAGAGAGAGAGAGAGAGAGAGAGAGAGAGAGAGAGAGAGAGAGAGAGAGAGAGAGAGAGAGAGAGAGAGAGAGAGAGAGAGAACAAACAGATGAACAAAAAAAAACTCCAAACCTACAACCTTATTTTGGACAAAATTACCTGGAAGGATTCCAAAGATTATTATTTCAAGCTATACAGCAAATGCTCTGACAAACAAACAACAGAAACCTCTGGATGTAAATAATGACAAGGCACGAAAAGAGTACAAAAATAAGCTCGTTTTTGCTGACTATTATTAAAATGAGAAACATAAGCAACTTAATCTTCCACACAGACCATCCCCTGGCATAGTGCAGTTATATATTAACACACCCCCCCTCTGTTAAGATGGGTGGAAACTCAGGATACCCCAGGCAACCCCAAACAGTTTCAGCTGGACTTTCACAGAATCCAAGAGACAGCTCAGCAGGATAAGCTCTACCTTGACAAAGACAACCCCACCCCAAGCGGGTCAGACCAGACCTCTTCATTACACAACCCCACAGACCAGCAACCCCAAGCGGAAAGTCAACCTCCCAGCACAGAGTTTTTTTTTTTTTTTTTTTACATTTTAGTCATTTTAGCAGACACTCTTATCCAGAGCGACTTACATGAGCAATTAGGGTTATGTGCCTTGCTTAAGGGCACATCGACAGATTTTTCACCTTGTTGGCTCGGGGATTAGAACCAGCGACCTTTCGGTTACTGGCACAACGCTCTTAACCACTAAGCTACCTGCCGCACAACGCTCTTACCCACTAAGTACTACTCCCTCGTTGAAATGAAGGATGAATTCACCCAGCTGGAAGTAAGGCAGGTGGAGCTGGAACAGCAGGTGAACACAATCCAGTCAGCACAGACCCAGACAACAGTTCAGCACAACAACACCCCCTTAACTAGACCTGGAGAGCTGTAGGTAGAGAGAGACATGTCTGCACTCTGGACTGTGGTGAGACAACATCAACAGGAGAAAGAGCAGGAGCAGGAGAAGAACAGAGGACTAGAGGAGAGGATCAGAGTGCTGGAGGAGAAGGTGAGAACGATGACGGGTGGCAGAGAACAACCCATTAGAGAGCTGGCCACCCCCGCAGAGAAGCCAGAAGAACAGCCCACCTCAGATCCTGGCCAAAGTCTCGACACCACAGCAGAACAAACAAATGAAGAACCCCAAGCCCAGGGGATCCCAACCCCTCTGGGCACCCCTTCGTCAGCCACCCTGGTAACCCTCCTGACTTACCCCCCCACACCCACTGAAGACATACACAACCCACAGATTGTACTCTTTATGGACTCAAACGGGAAATATATACAAGAAAATAAACTTTTTCCGAAACACACCGTGTCTAAACTCTGGTGACCTTCCGTCTGAGGACCAACTAAGATCACCCAGCCACATAATAATACACACAGGCACAAACGACCTGAGAACACAGCAGGAAAGGGTGGCCCACAGCACTCAAGGGAGTGATTGAAAAAGCTTCTTCTACTTTCCCCAACTCACAAGTGGTTATCTCCACCCTGCTACCACGAAAATACTTCCACCCTGCTACCATAGAGCGGGTAAACGCAAGTATTTCCTGTGACTGTGCCTCAAAACCAAATGTTTATCTGGCCCACCACTCCACCCTGGACTTGAACAGACTTTACGACGAGGTCCACCTGTACAAGGCAGCAGTGCCCCCCTTCGCCCGGACCCTAAAGGACATCGCCCTCAACCGCAGACCCAACACCTCACACAGGAGCAACAGATCAACAGACACCCCGCCCAGACCAGCGAGACACTCTCCCAGACCTCAGAGCGTTCACAATCAGCCCACTGACACCCCGTATCAGATCACAGCAAAATCACTGTCTACTTGAACAGAGCAATACTCAATCATGAGGCATCAAAGCCAAAGGAACTGAACAAATAAATTAACAACAATGACAAATGGTTTGATGAAGACTGCAAAAACCTAAGAAAGTAATTGAGAAACCTATCCAACCAAAAACATAGAGACCCAGAAACCTGAGCCTACGCCTTCACTATGGTGAATCACTAAAATAAATCAGCTCAATGTAATTGAAGAATCTAACCACTTCTGGGGAAATTGGAAAACAAACAACAACATAAAGAGTTATCTACCAAAATGGAGATGTATGGGTAAACCACCTCTCCAATCTTTTTGGCCCTATAACAAAGAACAAACAGCAAAAACATTTACATGATCAAATACAAATCTTTGAATCAACTATTAAAGACCACCAGAACCCACTGGATGCTCCAATTACATTGAATGAACTACAGGACAAAATACAAACGCTCCAACCCAAAAAGTCCTGTGGTGTTGATGGTAATCTCAATGAAATGATAAAATATACAGACCACAAATTCCAATTACCTATACTTAAACTCTTTAACATCATCCTTAGCTCTGGCATCTTCCCCAATATTTGGAACCTAGGACTGATCACCCCAATCCACAAAAGTTAGGAAAGGTTTGACCCAAATAACTACCGTGGGATATGCATCAACAGCAACCTGGAGAAGAGTCCCATAAGCAAGCTGGTCCTGGGGCTCTGTTCACAAACACAAACAGACCCCACAGAGCCCCAGGACAGCAACACAATTAGACCCAACCAAATCATGAGAAAACAAAAAGAGAATTACTTGACACATTGGAAAGAACAAACAAAAAAACAGAGCAAACTAGAATGCTATTTGGCCCTAAACAGAGAGTACACAGTGGCAGAATACCTGACCACTGTGACTGACTCAAAAATTAAGGAAAGCTTTGACTATGTACAGACTCAGTGAGCATAGCCTTGCTATTGAGAAAGGCCGCCGTAGGCAGACCTGGCTCTCAAAAGAAGACAGGCTACAGTGGGGAGAACAAGTATTTGATACACTGCCGATTCTGCAGGTTTTCCTACTTACAAAGCATGTAGAGGTCTGTAATTTTTATCATAGGTACACTTCAACTGTGAGAGACAGAATCTAAAACAAAAATCCAGAAAATCGCATTGTATGATTTTTATCCAGAGGAGGAATGGGAGAAGGTCATGTGGTCTGATGAGACAAAAATAGAGCTTTTTGGTCTAAACTCCACTCGCCGTGTTTGGAGGAAGAAGAAGGATGAGTACAACCCCAAGAACACCATCCCAACCGTGAAGCATGGAGGTGGAAACATCATTCTTTGGGGATGCTTTTCTGCAAAGGAGACAGGACGACTGAACCGTATTGAGGGGAGGATGGATGGGGCCATGTATCGCGAGATCTTGGCCAACAACCTCCTTCCCTCAGTAAGAGCATTGAAGATGGGTCGTGGCTGGGTCTTCTAGCATGACAATGACCCGAAACACACAGCCAGGGCAACTAAGGAGTGGCTCCGTAAGAAGCATCTCAAGGTCCTGGAGTGGCCAAGCCAGTCTCCAGACCTGAACCCAATAGAAAATCTTTGGAGGGAGCTGAAAGTCCGTATTGCCCAGCGACAGCCCCGAAACCTGAAGTATCTGGAGAAGGTCTGTATTGAAGAGTTGGCCAAAATCCCTGCTGCAATGTGTGCAAACCTGGTCAAGACCTACAGGAAATGTATGATCTCTGTAATTGCAAATACCAATACCAAATATTAAGTTCTGCTTTTCTGATGTATCAAATACTTATGTCATGCAATAAAATGCAAATTAATTACTTAAAAATCATACAATGTGATTTTCTGGATTTTTGTTTTAGATTCCGTCTCTCACAGTTGAAGTGTACCTATGATAAAAATTACAGACCTCTACATGCTTTGTAAGTAGGAAAACCTGCAAAATCGGCAGTGCATCAAACACTTGTTATCCCCACTGTATGTGCACACTTCCCACAAAATGAGGTGGAAGCTGAGCTGTACTTCCTAACCTCCAAATGTATGACCATATTAGAGACACATACAGGCATTAGACTGGCATTAGACTGGCATTAGACTGGCATTAGGTGGCATTAGAGACTGGCATTAGAGACTGCCATTAGAGACTGGCATTAGACTGGCATTAGACTGGCATTAGACTGGTATTAGAGACTGGTATTAGACTGGCATTAGAGACTGGCATTAGAGACTGGCATTAGAGACTGGCATTAGACTGGCATATAGAGACTGGCATTGGAGACTGGCATTAGAGACTGGCATTAGACTGGCATTAGAGACTGGCATTAGACTGGCATTAGAGACTGGCATTAGACTGGCATCAGACTGGTATTAGAGACTGGCATTAGACTGGCATTAGAGACTGACATTAGACTGGCATTAGACTGGCATTAGAGACTGGCATTAGACTGGCATTAGAGACTGGTATTAGACTGGTATTAGAGACTGGCATTAGAGACTGGCATTAGAGACTGGCCTTAGACTGGTATTAGACTGGCATTACACAGGCATTAGAGACTGGCATTAGAGACTGGCATTTGACTGGCATTAGACTGGCATTAGACTGGCATTAGACTGGCATTAGAGACTGGCATTAGACTGGTATTAGAGACCGGCATTAGAGACTGGCATTAGAGACTGGCATTAGACTGGTATTAGACTGGCATTAGACTGGCATTAGACTGGCATTAGACTGGCATTAGACTGGCATTAGACTGCCATTAGACTGACATTAGACTGGCATTAGACTGGCATTAGAGACTGGTATTAGAGACTGGTATTAGACTGGTATTAGAGGCTGGCATTAGACTGGCTTTAGAGACTGGCGTTAGACTGGTATTAGACTGGTATTAGACTGGTATTAGACTGGTATTAGATACTGGCATTAGAGACTGGCATTAGATACTGGCATTAGAGACTGGCATTAGACTGGCATTAGATACTGGCATTAGACTGGTATTAGACTGGTATTAGATACTGGCATTAGAGACTGGCATTAGAGACTGGCATTAGAGACTGGTATTAGACTGGCATTAGACTGGCATTAGATACTGGCATTAGAGACTGGCATTAGACTGGCATTAGATACTGGCATTAGACTGGTATTAGACTGGTATTAGAGACTGGCATTAGACTGGCATTAGACTGGTATTAGAGACTGGTATTAGACTGGTATTAGAGACTGGCATTAGACTGGCATTAGAGACTGGCATTAGACTGGCATTAGACTGGTATTAGAGACTGGCATTAGAGACTGGCATTAGACTGGCATTAGACTGGTATTAGAGACTGGTATTAGACTGGTATTAGAGACTGGCATTAGACTGGCATTAGAGACTGGCATTAGACTGGCATTAGAGACTGGCATTAGACTGGCATTAGACTGGCATTAGACTGGCATTATACTGGCATTAGACTGGTATTAGAGACTGGCATTAGAGACTGGCATTAGACTGGCATTAGACTGGCATTAGACTGGCATTAGACTGGCATTAGACTGGCATTAGACTGGTATTAGAGACTGGCATTAGACTGGTATTAGAGACTGGTATTACACTGGCAATATGTTCATACACAGATGCGTTCATACCTCAATATGTTCATACACAGATGCGTTAATACCTCAATATGTTCATACACAGATGTGTTTATACCTCAATATGTCAATTTTTTCCAGAGCTGTATATATGTATATATATATAATATAATATGCCATTTAGCAGAAGCTTTTATCCAAAGCGACTTATAGGGTTGTGAGTTCGATTCCCACGGGGGGTATGAAAAACCCCCCATATATAATAATAATCATGTATGCACTAACTAATTGTAAGTTGCTCTGGATAAGAGCGTCTGCTAAATGAAAATAAATAAATAAATAAATAATAATATATATATATACACAGTTGAAGTCGGAAGTTTACATACATCCACAAATTTCTTGTTAACAAACTATAGTTTTGGCAAGTCGGTTAGGACATCTACATTGTGCATTATTTTTTCAACAATTGTTTACAGACAGATTATTTCACATATAATTCACTGTATCACAATTCCAGTGGTTCAGAAGTTTACATACAATAAGTTGACATTGCCTTTAAACAGCTTGGAAAAATCCAGAAAAAAATGTCATGGCTTTAGAAGCTTCTGATGGGCTAATTGACATCATTTGAGTCAATTGGAGGTGTACCTGTGGATGTATTTCAAGGCCTACCTTCAAGCCTCTTTGCTTGACATCATGGGAAAATCAAAAGAAATCAGCCAAGACCTCAGAAAATAATTGTAGACCTCCACAAGTCTGGTTCATCCTTGGGAGCAATTTCCAAACGCCTGAAAGTACCACGTTCATCTGTACAAACAATAGTACGCAAGTATAAACACCATGGGACCACGCAGCCGTCATACTGCTCAGGAAGGAGACGCATTCTGTCTCCTAGAGATGAACGTACTTTGGTGCGAACAGTGCAAATCAATCCCAGAACAACAGCAAAGGACCTTGTGAAGATCTGGAGGAAACAGGTACAAAAGTATCAATATCCACAGTAAAACGAGTCTTGTATTGACATAACCTGAAAGGCTGCTCAGCAATGAAGAAGCCACTGCTCCAAAACAACCATAAAAAAAGCCAGACTACGGTTTGCAACTGCACATGGGGACAAAGATCGTACTTTTTGGAGAAATGTCCTCTGGTCTGATGAAATAAAAATAGAACTGTTTGGCCATAATGACCATCGTTATGTTTGGAGGAAAAAGGGGGATTCTTGCAAGCCGAAGAACACCATCCCAACCGTGAAGCACAGGGGTGGCAGCATCATGCTGTTGGGGTGCTTTGCTGCAGGAGGGACTGGTGCACTTCACAAAATAGATGGCATCATGAGGAAGGAAAAATATGTGGATATATTGAAGCAACATCTCAAGACATCAGTCAGGAAGTTAAAGCTTGGTCGCAAATGGGTCTTCCAAATGGACAATGACCCAAAGCATACGTCCAAAGTTGTGGCAAAATGGCTTAAGGACAACAAAGTCAAGGTATTGGAGTGGCCATCACAAAGCTCTGACCTCAATCCTATAGAAAATGTGTGGGCAGAACTGAAAAAGCGTGTGCGAGCAGAGGCCTACAAATCTGACTCAGTTACACCAGCTCTGTCTGGAGGAATGGGCCAAAATTCACCCAACTTATTGTGGGAAGCTTGTGGAAGGCTACCCGAAACGTTTGACCCAAGTTAAACAATTTAAATGCAATGCTACCAAATACTAATTGAGTGTATGTAAACTTCTGACCCACTGGGAATGTGATGAAATAATTAAAAGCTGAAATAAATAATTCTCTCTACTATTATTCTGACATTTCACATTCTTAAAATAAAGTGGTGATCCTAACTGACCTAAGACAGGGAATTGTTACTAGGATTAAATGTCAGGAATTGTGAGAAGAAAAAAAACTGAGTTGAAATGTATTTGGCTAAGGTGTATCTAAACTTCCGACTTCAACTGTATGTGTTAATACCTCAGAAGTGTCTCAATCTACTGTAAAGAGGACTAAAGGCTAACCTATTGTGTTTTAGATGGTGCTCTCCTATTGCTTTTGGATTGATTGCCTCATTTAGGCTACACATCTACACTGATGGTGTGGCATACGGACTCAACTCATTAATATGGGAAAAAAGGTTTGACACATTTCATTTCAATTCATTGGGGTGAACCATCACTGTAACTCACACACAGCTCTAACACCCTTAGTGGGGACCACTTTCACAGAATGTGGTCATCTTCGGCGTGCCGTCAGCAATCAAGACAGTTTCATCAAGTTGCTAGGTAACCTGCGAGACTGCCATTTGTCGAGATTTGCGACTTGTCATTTGGTGAAGCAGCGAGCGAGCGAAGTGTCATGACATATTGTTACACGGGCAGGCAGCTATGACTACTAGCTCTGACTATCTATACAGTATATATATACCCTCTCTCTCTCTAAATCTAGTCATATACATACCCTCTCTCTCTAAATCTAGTCATATACATACCCTCTCTCTCTAAATCTAGTCATATACATACCCTCTCTCTCTAAATCTAGTCATATACATACCCTCTCTCTCTAAATCTAGTCATATACATACCCTCTCTCTCTAAATCTAGTCATATACATATCCCCCTCTCTAAATCTAGTCATATACATATCCCCTCTCTCTAAATCTAGTCATATACATATCCTCTCTCTCTAAATCTAGTCATATACATACCCCCTCTCTCTCTAAATCTAGTCATATACATACCCCCTCTCTCTCTAAATCTAGTCATATACATACCCTCTCTAAATCTAGTCGTATACATACCCTCTCTCTCTCTCTAAATCTAGTCATATCTTTTATATTTTCTCCTCCTCATATCCTTTACTCATCTAATCATATTTCCTTTCCTTTCTCCTCTACCCCTCTCATCTCCACTTCTCCACTCTTCCCCAGTACTCTCTCTCCTCTCCCCCCCTTCACTCCTCTCCTCTCCTCTCTCTCCCTTCACTCCTCTCCTCTCCTCTCCTCTCCTCTCCTCTCCTCTCCTCTCCTCTCCTCTCCTCTCCTCTCCCTCTACTCTCCTCTCCTCTCCCTCTCCTCTCCTCTCCTCTCCTCTCCTCTCCTCTCCTCTCCTCTCCTCTCCTCTCCTCTCCTCTCCTCTCCTCTCCTCTCTCTCTCTCCCTCTCCTCTCCTCTCCTCTCCTCTCCCTCTCCTCTCCTCTCCTCTCCTCTCCTCTCCCTCTCCTCTCCTCTCCTCTCCTCTCCTCTCCTCTCCTCTCCTCTCTCCCCCTTCACTCCTCTCCTCTCTCCCCCTTCACTCCTCTCCTCTCTCCCCCTTCACTCCTCTCCTCTCTCTCCCTCCTCTCCTCTCCTCTCTCCCCCTCCACTCCTCTCCTCTCTCCCCCTTCACTCCTCTCCTCTCTCCCCCTTCACTCCTCTCCTCTCTCCCCCTTCACTCCTCTCCTCTCTCCCCCTTCACTCCTCTCCTCTCTCCCCCTTCACTCCTCTCCTCTCTCCCCCTTCACTCCTTTCCTCTCTCTCCCTTCACTCCTTTCCTCTCTCTCCCTTCACTCCTCTCCCCTCTTCTCTCTCCTCTCTTTTCCAGTGTGTGACTGATGTGTTCAAGACAGGGTCACCTCCCTGTCATCCACCAACTGTCGTGGAGACAGTAGATTGACAGGTGGCTGGTCGCCACGGTTACTGTGATTCATCATGGCGTTGCCCTGACAACCAACCGACGGGATGGCGATGGCAGGAGTGACATAGATAATTGTCTCAGCGAAATGACAGGCTATCCTGCCCAGATAACTCCTCCTCCTTCGACCTTATTTGACTCAGTGAGGTTTCATTTCGCCAGCATGACAAAACTCAAACTCCCATAATGCACTGTCATCTAACCTTGGCGGAGTGGAGAGGTGGTTGAAGATTTAGTTTCTGCTTATACAATCATTTTCATCCATTTTCATCAATCAAGGCTATCAAGGCTATCTAATCACCCAGTCATCTCATTCAGTACCTATCCACATTGATCGGGATGCGCTTTGTTCATCTGTTTGACTCTAGTACAGTGGGAAAATAACTCTGTAGCAACAGGACGTGAATTATTATGTGGATTATTATTAATGGACATTTTTGTAGGGTTGATACATTTTTCGTTAGGCAAATTAAGTGACATTTTAAAGTGGAAATTACAAACATTAGAAGCCGTTTTAAACGTTGAATACACTACAAGTTTTGCATTTCCTGCGGCCAGGAAAATTATCAGCGACAACAGGGTGATCAAATTAAGATAGGTGCATCTCATACCAATGAACACGTAATGGACATTCTCTACACCCTGCATCCCACTGCTGGCTTAACTCTGAAGCTAAACAGGATTGGTCCTGGTCGGTCCCTGGATGGGAGACCAGATGATGCTGGAAGTGGTGTTGGATGGCCAGTAGGTGGCACTCTTTCCTCTGGTCAAAAAAAAATATCCCAAATCCCCAGGGCAGTGATTGGGGACATTGCCCTGTGTAGGGTGCCGTCTTTCGAATGGGACGTTAAACGGGTCTCCTGACTCTCTGTGGTCACTACTGATTAATGATCCCTTGGCACTTATCGTAAGAGTAGGGGTGTTAACCCTGGTTTCCTGGCTAAATTCCTAATCTGGCCCTCATACCATCATGGCCACCTAATCATCCCCAGCTTCCAATTGGCTCATTCATCCCCCCTCCTCTCCCCTGTAACTATTCCCCAGGTCGTTGCTGTAAGTGAGAATGTGTTCACAGTCAGCTTACCTGGTAAAATAAAGGTTAAAATATATTATTGCTTTATTAGAAGATATCTAGACATGTAGGGGTGCACAGCACCAGGATCTGTCATTCTAAGAATCTCTGCTTAACATTGTGTCTGTCCAGCATTGTAAAACATCCGAGTAATGACACGCACTTCCACAAAGTGACACACACTGACACACACTTACACTCTCTCTAACTCTTTCTAATGCTCTCAAATTCAAATTCAAGCTGCTTTATTGGCATGAAAAACATTGCGTCAATATTGCCAAAGCAACAATGTATTCAATATACATTGTAATAAAATAATACAAATTAACAAATAATAATATAAAATGTTGGTAAATAATATTAATAATAAAAAGAACAACAATGAAATGGTAACAGTCAATAGTAAGAAATATAATACATATAAAAGGATAAACATTGAAAATGAAACTATAAATAACTTATAACTAACTACCTCACTCGCTCTGGATAAGAGCATCTGCTAAATGACTAAAATCAAAAAATCTACCTGTCATCCTCACCATTACATCAGTACTACAACTACCATCATCATCACTACTACCACTACTACCATCATCATTAAACTGCTATCATTACCATCACCCCTACTACCCGTACCACTACTATTTAGAATAATAATCACAACAATAATAATAATCATAATCATAACAATAATAATAGTATTAATAATAATAATAATAATAATAGTAATAAAATAGTAATAACAATAATAATAATTCTAATAATAAGTAAGTTACTGTTTAATATGCAGATGTTATTATTCAGTGTCCCTCAGGCTATGGCAGGCAAATACATATTTGGCTGCAAGAGGGGCTGTTGCTCCTTCGCCCATGACTATTTTTTTGTTTTTCCTCTGAGTTTAATAAATACAAATTTGGAATAAATGTAGTAATTTCTGTGAATAATGAATCTCATGGTGAGGAATATTTATCACAGTAAAGGAGAAAGTGCATCTCTGTTTCTACCTCCCCTGTCGTGCAGTGACCACATACACGCTCCTCTTTGGTAGCCATGTTTGTTTATGTCTGCCAGGTTTCTATTGCCAATTGATGGTCACTCAGCCTGTACTTGGTAAGGATCTGTCTCTGCTTCGTATCTCTGACAGAGTAGAGATAATCAGCCAATTTATATTCTCTGTTCAGAGCCAGATAGCAATTTAGTCGGCTTTGGGATTTTGTTTCGCTTTTCCAATGTTGTAAATATGAGTCCTTCGATTGGTTCATGATTTTGTTTATTTGAATTATTTCTTTTGAAGCAGTGCTGGTGTCAGCTTGGTTGGTTAGGTCCAACACCAGCTGACTGAGAGGGCTCATTTCTGGGCTCAGCTCTTGGGTTTGAAGTGCTTTAAATTGGAGACTTGAATTTGGACTTGAATTTAGGTGTAGCCAAAATGTTAATGATCATTCCTGTATTTTCATTTTCACTGGAAAGCAGCCCAATTCTACCCTACATGCATTAGTTGGTGTATGTCTTTGGACTTGTAGAATTTTTCAACAGAATTCTGCATGTAGGGCTTCAATTGGATGTTTATCCCACATTTTAAAGTCCAGTTTATTGAGAGGCCCCCAAACCTCACTTCCGTAAAGAGCTATTGGTAGGATTACGATGTCAAATATTTTGGTTCAAATTCTAATGGGGATGTTGATTTTAAGTCTATTCACTGCCATATTTCCCGATGCAGATATGGTCAGACCAAGGTATGAGTCATTATTAGTGTGTTCAATTATGCTGTTGTTCAGGGTGAATTTATATTTGTGCTTTTGACATCTGGGTTTTTCTGGAAAATCATGATTTTCGGGGGGGGTTTTAAGTACTGCCACGGCCAATTATGGCAATATTGCTCTAGAATGTTTAGGTTCTGTTTAAGACCTTCTTTGTTTAGTGATAGAATAACCAAATCATCAGCATATAGCAGGTATTTTACCTCTGTGTCAAATAGTGTGAGTCCTGGGGCTGCAGAATGGTCCAATATGTCTGTAATTCATTGATGTAAATGTTGAAAAGGTTTGGACTCAAGCTGCAGCCTTGTCTCACACCTCGACGTTGCGAAAATAATTATGTTCTTTGTTTTTTTTATTGCACACTTGTTTTCTGTTTACATTCATTTTATTAAGGCATACACCACCAAGCCCATATTTTGTTTTTGTTTCTGATGTTGCATTTCTTTGGTTTTCTCAAATTTGCTTTTGATGCTGCTTTTTGGAATATGCAATTGAAGTTTCGAGTAGCCGAATTGACACCTTCTTTATTGTTTTGGTATTGTGTGTATTTGAAGACCTGTATAGAGTTCATAATTTCATTTGTGTTCATTGTTTCAATGAATTTCTCTGCACTGTTTGGAGCCCATATGTCTCTCTCTCTCTCTCTCTCTCTCTCTCTCTCTCTCTCTCTCTCTCTCTCTCTCTCTCTCTCTCTCTCTCTCTCCCTCTCTCTCTCTCTCTCTCTCTCTCTCTCTCTCTCCCCCCCCCCCCCCCCCCTCTTTTTTCTCTCTCTCTCTCTCTCTCTCTCTCTCAAATGAGGAAACATATGGACAATTATTATTTGCAACCATTTCCGTTTGTCATAAAAGACAGGCATCAGCCAAGGCTGTCAGATCAGCATTTTTGAAGACGCTGACCAGAGCAACACATATCAAACAGTCAACTTATACAATAATGGAACTGTTTTGATACAAGGCAATGATTCAAGCCTCCAGGCTTTTGAAAAAGTGTTTGCTACCCTAAAAGTAGAAGCTGAATTCATCTCAGAAGCTGAGGAAAAAGTAAAGGAGGGAGATGATGGAGAAAAGCCCCAACACCCCCAACAGCCTCTGTGACCCAGCAAGAAGCCCTCCGTGTCCCTCTACCTACCTCACCTGCAGCAGACAGAGCCAAGGACATGCCTACAACACCAAGAACACCTGCTATGCAACGTTTCCAGAACACCCTCTCTCTCGTCGAAGCAGAGGTCATAGAACTCAGAAAGAACAAGCTTCAAGAGGATGACACTGTCCAGAAACTAAAAGAAGAGATTAAACAGTTCAGGGAGGAGAGCAGAGCATCTACTGCTAAATTAGAAAGCAGAATGGACAAACTGAGTCAGACAAATGATAAACTCCGATACCATCTGAGCACAACAAGACAGGAGCCAGAGCAGAGAGAGAGGTACATTGACACCCTCAACCAGCAGCTAGTCATTGTATCCTCTGCATCTAGAGAACATGTCCACCAGCTTGGTACGACACAGGCAGAACCTGAGACCAGCATAACCAGCATGGCCTCCACCACACAGCCTGATGACACTGCACCAGCCTCCCAGTCTGCTCCATTCCAGGTCAACCAACCAGCCTCCCATTCTGATCCAGCCCAGGTCAACCTACCAGCCTCCCATTCTGATCCAGCCCAGGTCAACCTACCAGCCTCCCATTCTGATCCAGCCCAGGTCAACCTACCAGCCTCCCAGTCTGCTCCAGCCCAGGTCAACCTACCAGCCTCCCAGTCTTCTCCATTCCAGGTCAACCTACCAGCCTCTCATTCTGATCCAGCCCAGGTCAACCTACCAGCCTCCCATTCTGATCCAGCCCAGGTCAGAATACCAGCCTCCCAGTCTTCTCCAGCCCAGGTCAACCTACCAGCCTCCCATTCTGATCCAGCCCAGGTCAACCTACCAGCCTCCCATTCTGATCCAGCCCAGGTCAGAATACCAGCCTCCCAGTCTGCTCCAGCCCAGGTCAACCTACCGGCCTCCCAGTCTGCTCCAGCCCAGGTCAACCTACCAGCCTCCCAGTCTGCTCCAGCCCAGGTCAACCTACCAGCCTCCCATTCTGCTCCAGCCCAGGTCAACCTACCGGCCTCCCAGTCTGCTCCAGCCCAGGTCAACCTACCGGCCTCCCATTCTGCTCCAGCCCAGGTCAACCTACCAGCCTCCCAGTCTGCTCCAGCCCAGGTCAACCTACCAGCCTCTCATTCTGATCCAGCCCAGGTCAACCTACCAGCCTCCCAGTCTGCTCCAGCCCAGGTCAACCTACCGGCCTCCCAGTCTGCTCCAGCCCAGGTCAGCCTACCAGCCTCCCAGTCTGCTCCAGCCCAGGTCAACCTACCGGCCTCCCAGTCTGCTCCAGCCCAGGTCAACCTACCGGCCTCCCAGTCTGCTCCAGCCCAGGTCAACCTACCAGCCTCCCAGTCTGCTCCAGCCCAGGTCAACCTACCAGCCTCCCAGTCTGCTCCAGCCCAGGTCAACCTACCGGCCTCCCAGTCTGCTCCAGCCCAGGTCAACCTACCAGCCTCCCAGTCTGCTCCAGCCCAGGTCAACCTACCAGCCTCCCAGTCTGCTCCAGCCCAGGTCAACCTACCAGCCTCCCAGTCTGCTCCAGCCTCCCAATCTGCTCCAGCCCAGACAATCATCCACAACTGCAATCCTTATCGATTCAAATGGGAAGTTCTTAGTCCAGGAAAGATGATTCCCTAGACACCAGGTGTATACGTTCTGGTGTCCTACAACTGAGAGTGCCATGCAGCTACTCAGTCAGACCAGGATTGACACCCCTGACAACATCAGCATCCATAGCGGCACAAACGACCTTTATGCCAAAGGTGAAAATGTTTCTGGGGCAGTGAGAAGAGTGGCAGAACGGGCACATGCTATGTTCCCAACAACCAATATAGTTGTGTCCACCCTCCTACCAAGAAAAGACTTCGCAGGAATAAAATATAAATCAACCGATCACTGTGGACTGTGCCTCACTGCTCAATGATAGAATGGCTCACCATCCCATCCCCATCTTGATCAGGACAGTGTCAGAACTTTTGCTAAGGCCCTAAAGGATGCAACACTTGGCAGGGACCCACACACCCATCACCCCAGCAGCAGAGGCCTCCCGCCCCACCTTCTGAAACAACAGTACCCACACCATCCCCAGGAGAGAAGAGCCAGACACGGCTTATTACAGCACAGCTCTACAAGACCAGCCCCAACACAGCACAGATTTACCAGACCAGACCCTCCTCAGAACAGCATGACCAGACCCGCCTCAGGACAGCACGACGAGTCCCGGCCCATCACAACACAGCTCTACTAGACCTGGCCCATCACAGCACAGCTCTACTAGACCCCATCACAACACAGCTCTACTAGACCTGGCCCATCACAGCACAGCTCTACTAGACCCGGCCCATCACAACACAGCACTACCAGACCCGCCTCAGGACAGCACGATCAGACCCGGCCCATCACAACACAGCACTACTAGACCCGCCTCAGGACAGCACGACCAGACCCGGCCCATCACAACACAGCACTACTAGACCCGCCTCAGGACAGCACGACCAGACCCGGCCCATCACAACACAGCACTACCAGACCCGCCTCAGGACAGCACGACCAGACCCAGCCCATCACAACACAGCACGACTCTAGGGTCGGGCAGAACACTGTCCTTTAGAGAAGTGCACCACATGATGCAGTCCACAACATGTATCATTCAGATCATCAGCCTACATATGCTCTGGCAAAACACACCTAGAGCTATCAGAGATTGGAGAGGTGCGCCAACTACTGCATCTAATATGCAGACTACTGGGCTAGACAGACCTTTTAATTCACACACGCACACTCACACTCTCTCACACTCTCTCACATTCTCTCACACTCTCTCACACACACACTCACACTCTCTCACACTCTCTCACATTCTCTCACACACACACTCACGTAGAAGGGGTCATCACAACACAGCTCTACTAGACCCCATCACAACACAGCTCTACTAGACCCCATCACAACACAGCTCTACTAGACCCCATCACAACACAGCTCTACTAGACCCGACCCATCACAACACAGCTCTACTAGACCCCATCACAACACAGCTCTACTAGACCCCATCACAACACAGCTCTACTAGACCCCATCACAACACAGCTCTACTAGACCCCATCACAACACAGCTCTACTAGACCCCATCACAACACAGCTCTACTAGACCCCATCACAACACAGATTTACTAGACCCCATCACAACACAGCTCTACTAGACCCCATCACAACACAGCTCTACTAGACCCCATCACAACACAGCTCTACTAGACCCCATCACAACACAGCTCTACTAGACCCCATCACAACACAGCTCTACTAGACCCCATCACAACACAGCTCTACTAGACCCCATCACAACACAGCTCTACTAGACCCCATCACAACACAGCTCTACTAGACCCCATCACAACACAGCTCTACTAGACCCCATCACAACACAGATTTACTAGACCCCATCACAACACAGCTCTACTAGACCCCATCACAACACAGCTCTACTAGACCCCATCACAACACAGCTCTACTAGACCCCATCACAACACAGATTTACTAGACCCCATCACAACACAGCTCTACTAGACCCCATCACAACACAGCTCTACTAGACCCCATCACAACACAGCTCTACTAGACCCCATCACAACACAGCTCTACTAGACCCCATCACAACACAGCTCTACTAGACCCCATCACAACACAGCTCTACTAGACCCCATCACAACACAGCTCTACTAGACCCCATCACAACACAGCTCTACTAGACCCCATCACAACACAGATTTACTAGACCCCATCACAACACAGCTCTACTAGACCCCATCACAACACAGCTCTACTAGACCCCATCATAACACAGCTCTACTAGACCCGGCCCATCACAACACAGCTCTACTAGACCCGTCCCATCACAACACAGCTCTACTAGACCCGGCCCATCACAACACAGCTCTACTAGACCCCATCACAACACAGCTCTACTAGACCCCATCACAACACAGCTCTACTAGACCCCATCACAACACAGCTCTACTAGACCCGGCCCATCACAACACAGCTCTACTAGACCCGGCCCATCACAACACAGCTCTACCAGACCCCATCACAACACAGCTCTACTAGACCCGGCCCATCACAGCACAGCTCTACTAGACCCCATCACAACACAGCTCTACTAGACCCCATCACAACACAGCTCTACTAGACCCCATCACAACACAGCTCTACTAGACCCCATCACAACACAGCTCTACTAGACCCCATCACAACACAGCTCTACTAGACCCCATCACAACACAGCTCTACTAGACCCCATCACAACACAGCTCTACTAGACCCCATCACAACACAGATTTACTAGACCCCATCACAACACAGCTCTACTAGACCCCATCACAACACAGCTCTACTAGACCCCATCACAACACAGCTCTACTAGACCCCATCACAACACAGATTTACTAGACCCCATCACAACACAGCTCTACTAGACCCCATCACAACACAGCTCTACTAGACCCCATCACAACACAGCTCTACTAGACCCCATCACAACACAGCTCTACTAGACCCCATCACAACACAGCTCTACTAGACCCCATCACAACACAGCTCTACTAGACCCCATCACAACACAGCTCTACTAGACCCCATCACAACACAGATTTACTAGACCCCATCACAACACAGCTCTACTAGACCCCATCACAACACAGCTCTACTAGACCCCATCATAACACAGCTCTACTAGACCCGGCCCATCACAACACAGCTCTACTAGACCCGTCCCATCACAACACAGCTCTACTAGACCCGGCCCATCACAACACAGCTCTACTAGACCCCATCACAACACAGCTCTACTAGACCCCATCACAACACAGCTCTACTAGACCCCATCACAACACAGCTCTACTAGACCCCATCACAACACAGCTCTACTAGACCCCATCACAACACAGCTCTACTAGACCCCATCACAACACAGATT
>NC_059215.1:28083860-28103860 GCF_020615455.1 Coregonus clupeaformis
GCGAGTTGAATTGATGCCAAAGAGCTCCATTTTGGTCTCATCTGACCACAACACTTTCACCCAGTTCTCCTCTGAATCATTCAGATGTTCATTGGCAAACTTCAGACGGGCCTGTATATGTGCTTTCTTGAGCAGGGGGACCTTGCGGGCGCTGCAGGATTTCAGTCCTTCACGGCATAGTGTTACCAATTGTCTTCTTGGTAACTATGGTCCCAACTGCGTTGAGATCATTGACAAGATCCTCCCGTGTAGTTCTGGGCTGATTCCTCACCGTTCTCATGATCATTGCAACTCCACGAGGTGAGATCTTGCATGGAGCCCCAGGCCGAGGGAGATTGACAGTTCTTTTGTGTTTCTTCCATTTGCGAATAATCGCACCAACTGTTGTCACCTTCTCACCAAGCTGCTTGGCGATGGTCTTGTAGCCCATTCCAGCCTTGTGTATGTCTACAATATTGTCCCTGACATCCTTGGAGAGCTCTTTGGTCTTAGCCATGGTGGAGAGTTTGGAATCTGATTGATTGATTGCTTCTGTGGACAGGTGTCTTTTATACAGGTAACAAGCTGAGATTAGGAGCACTCCCTTTAAGAGTGTGCTCCTAATCTCGGATCGTTACCTGTATAAAAGACACCTGGGAGACAGAAATCTTTCTGATTGTGAGGGGGTCAAATACTTATTTCCCTCATTAAAATGCAAATCAATTTATAACATTTTTGACATGTGTTTTTCTGGATTTTTTTGTTGTTATTCTGTCTCTCACTGTTCAAATAAACCTACCATTAAAATGATAGACTGATAATTTATTTGTCAGTGGCAAACGTACAAAATCAGCAGGGGATAAAATACTTTTTTACCTCACTTTATATATGTAGCCCTATTATAAATAATAGAAACAGTCCTGACCAAATACTGAAAAAAAACGGGAAGGAGTTAGTGCATCTCTGTCGAGCCTTAGGCCTGTACATGCTTAATGGTAGAATCAGGGGGGACTCTTTAGGTCGGTTTACTTACTGCTCAGCTCTTGGGACAAGTGTAGTCGATTATGCCATCACTGACATCGACCCTTCCTCCATTAGTGCATTCACTGTCAGACCACAGACACCATTGTCAGATCACAGTCAGATCAACGTGTTTCTGAAGAAATTATCCAGCAATACCCATTCAAAAAAACAGCCCAAGAAACCAATCGTACAGATGGGCTCCAAACAGTGCAGAGAAATTCATTGAAACATTGAACTCAAATGAAATGATTAACTCTATACAGGTCTTCAATAACTCACAATACCAAAACAATAACGAAGGTGTCAATTCGACTAATCAAAACATCAATTGCATTTTCCAAAAAGCAGCATTAAAAACAAATTTGAGAAAACCAAAGAATTACAACATCAGAAACAAAAAAATAAATGTTTCTGAAAAATGGTTTGATAATGAATGTACAACAATTAGAAAACACCTAAGACAAATGTCAAATGAAAAACATAAGCAGCAAAACAACCCGGAGCTACGCTATGAATACTATGAAACTCTGAAATAATATAAACATACACTGAAATGTAGGAAATTGAATTATACCAAAAAGACACTTGATGAAATTCAAAACGCAATTGATCAAAATCAATTCTGGGACACGTGGAACAATTTAAGCACGACAAAGCCACAACAATTAGCCATGTAAGATGAAGGAATTTGGGAAACTTATTTTGATAATCTATACAAAAACATCCCACAAAAAGACTTACAACATAACCAATTAAAAATTCAAGAAAAATTGAACATCCTTGAATTTGTCATAAAAAACTACCAAAATCCATTAGATTACCCAATAACCCAAGAAGAACTAAATGAAAATCTAAAATCTATATAACCAAAGAAGGCTTGTGGTCTAGATAACATCAGAAATGAAATGCTGAAAAACAGCACACCTGAGTTGCAAAAAGCTTTGCTTGAATTGTTCAACATGGTACTAACTTCTGGCCGCTTTCCTGATGTCTGGAACCAAGGGCTCATCTCCCCTATCCACAACAGTGGAGACAAATCAGACCCCAATAATTACAGGGGAATATGCGTAAACAGCAACTTGGGAAAGGTTTTCTGTAGCATTTTGAATTAAGGACTTCAAACCGTTCTTCAAGAAAAAAATATCATAAGTTAATGTCAAATTGGCTTTTTCCCCAACCATCGCACTACTGGCCATATACAGTGGCTTGCGAAAGTATTCACTCCCCTTGGCATTTTTCCTATTTTGTTGTCTTAAAACCTGGAATTAAAATGGATTTTTGGGAGGTTTGTATCATTGGATTTACACAATATGCCTACCACTTTGAAGATGCAAAATATTCTTTGGGGTGAAACAAACAAGAAATAAGACAAAAAAACTGAATACTTGAGCATGCATAACTGTTCACCCCCCAAAGTCAATACTTTGTAGAGCCACCTTTTGCAGCAATTACAGCTGCAAGTCTCTTGGGGTATGTCTCTATAAGCTTGGCACATCTAGCCACTGGGATTTTTGCCCATTCTTCAAGGCAAAACTGCTCCAGCTCCTTCAAGTTGGATGAGTTCCGCTGGTGTACAACAATCTTTAAGTCATACCACATATTCTCAATTGGATTGAGGTCTGGGCTTTGAGTAGGCCATTCCAAGACATTTAAATGTTTCCCCTTAAACCACTCGAGTGTTGCTTTAGCAGTATGCTTAGGGTCATTGTCCTGCTGTAAGGTGAACCTCCGTCTCAGTCTCAAATCTCTGGAAGACTGAAACAGGTTTCCCTCAAGAATTTGCCTGTATTTACTGCTATCCATGATTCCTTCAATTCTGACCAGTTTCCCAGTCCCTGCCGATGAAAAACATCACCACAGCATAATGCTGCCACCACCTTGCTTCACCACCATGGTGTTCTCGGGGTGATGAGAGGTATTGGGTTTGCGCCAGACATTTTCCTTGATGGCCAAAAAGCTCAATTTTAGTCTCATCTGACCAGAGTACCTTCTTCCATATGTTTGGGGAGTCTCCCACATGCCTTTTGGCGAACACCAAACGTGTTTGCCTATTTCTTTCTTTAAGCAATGGCTTTTTTCTGGCCACTCTTCCGTAAAGCCCAGCTCTGTGGAGTGTATGGCTTAAAGTGGTCCTATGGACAGATACTCCAATCTCCACTGTGGAGCTTTGCAGCTCCTTCAAGGTTATCTTTTGTGTCTTTGCTACCCTCTTTGCCTGGTCCGTGAGTATTGGTGGGCGGCCCTCTCTTGGCAGGTTTGTTGTGGTGCCATATTCTTTCAATTTTTAAATAATGGATTTAATAGTGCACCGTGGGATGTTCAAAGTTTTTGATATTTTTTTATAACCCAACCCTGATCTGTACTTCTCCACAACTTTGTCCCTGACCTGTTTGGAGAGCTCCTTGGTCTTCATGGTGCCGCTTGCTTGGTGGTGCCCCTTGCTTAGTGGTGTTGCAGACTCTGGGGCCTTTCAGAACAGGTGTATATATACTGAGATCATGTGACACTTAGATTGCACACAGGTGGACTTTATTTAACTAATTATGTGACTTCTGAAGGTAATTGGTTACACCAGATCTTATTTAGGGGCTTCATAGCAAAGGGGTGAATACATATGCATGCACCACTTTTCCGTTATTTATTTTGTATAATTTTTTGAAACTAGTTATTTTTTAATTTCACTTCACCAATTTGGACTATTTTGTGTATGTCCATTACATAAAATCCAAATAAAAATCAATTTAAATTACAGGTTGTAATGCAGCAAAATAGGAAAAACGCCAAGGGGGATAAATACTTTTGCAAGACACTGTATACACCTTACACACACTAATTAATAAACATGTCCACCAAAGAAGAGAGGGCAAAATCTTTGCTTGCTTTATTGACTATAAAAAAGCATCTGATTCTATTTGGCACGAAGGTCTATTCCTCAAAATTCTCCAAAGTGGGCTTGGTGGTAAGGTGTATGACTTAATAAAATGTATGTACACAGAAAACAAGTGTGCAATAAAAATCAAAAACGTTATTAATTAATTATTTTCTCAACGTCGAGATGTGAGACAAGAATGCAGTTTGAGTCCAAACCTTTATATAAATGAATTAGCAGACATGTTGGACCATTCTGCAGCCCCAGGACTCACACTATTTGACACAGAGGTAAAAAACCTTCTATATGCTGATGATTTGGTTCTTCTATTACCAACCAAAGGTCTTCAACTGAACGTTAACATTCTAGAGCAATATTGCCATAATTGGGCCCTGGCAGTGAATAAAAAAAAAACGAAAATCATGATTTTCCAGAAAAACCCAAATGTCAGAAACACAAATATAAATTCACCCTGAACAACACCATAATTGAACACACAAAAAATTACCCATACCTTGGTCTGACCATATTTTTACATTTTTACATTTTAGTCATTTAGCAGACGCTCTTATCCAGAGCGACTTACAGTTAGTGAGTGCATACCTTTTTTTTTCATACTGGCCCCCCGTGGGAAACTTTAATATGGCAGTGAATGCACTCAAAGAAAAATCCTGCAGAGCATAGTATACAATAAAAATGAAATTATTCAAAATCAACATACCAAATAGAATTTGGACCAAAATATTTACAGCGTAATCCTACCAATAGCTCTTTACGGAAGTGAGGTTTGGGGGCCACTCAATAAACTGGACTTGTGGGATAAACATCCAGTTGAAGCCCAACATGCAGAATTCTGTCAGAAAATTCTACAACTCCAAAGAAATACACCAACTAATGCAAGTAGGGTAGAATTGGGTTGCTTTCCAGTGGTAATGAAAGTACAAAAAAGATCAAATTCAAGTCTCCAATTTAAAGCACTTCAAACCCAAGAGCTGATCCCAGAAACGAGCCCTCTCAGTCAGCTGGTGTTGGACCTAACCAACCAAGCTGACACCAGCACTACTTCAAAATAAATAATTCAAATAAACAAAATCATGAACCAATCAAAGGACTCATATTTACAACATTGGAAAAACGAAACAAAATCCCAAAGGTGACTAAATTGCCATCTGGCTCTGAACAGAGAATATGAATTGGCTGATTATCTCTACTCTGTCAGAGATACGAAGCAGAGACAAATCCTTACCAAGTACAGGCTGAGTGTATGTGACCAATTGGCAATAGAAACCAGGCAGACATAAAAAACATGGCTACCCAAAGAGGAGCGTGTATGTGGTCACTGCACGACAGGGGAGGTAGAAACAGAGATGCAGTTTCTCCTTTACTGTGATACATATTCCTCACCATGAGATTCATTATTCACAGAAATTACTACATTTATTCCAAATGTTAACTTATTAAACCCAGAGGAAAAAACTAAAAATAGTCATGGGCGAAGGAGCAACAGCCCCTCTTGCAGCCAAATATGTATTTGCCTGCCATAGCCTGAGGGACACTGAATAATAACATCTGCATAGTAGGCAGACATTTACATATTATTATTATTATTATTATTATTATTATTATTATTATTATTATTATTATTATTATTATTATTATTATTATTACTGTTGTTGTTGTGATTATTATTCTAAATAGTAGTGGTACGGGGAGTAAGGGTGATGGTAATGATAGCAGTTTAAATGATGATGGTAGTTGTAGTACAGCTCTTCTCCTTCCCAGCTCTTCCTCTTCCCAGCTCTTCCTCTCCCCAGCTCTTCCTCTTCCCAGCTCTTCCTCTCCGCAGCTCTTCTCCTTCCCAGCTATTCCTCTTCCCAGCTCTTCCTCTTCCCAGCTCTTCCTCTCCCCAGCTCTTCTCCTTCCCAGCTCTTCCTCTTCCCAGCTCTTCCTCTTCCCAGCTCATCCTCTTCCCAGCTCTTCCTCTCCCCAGCTCTTCTCCTTCCCAGCTCTTCCTCTTCCCAGCTCTTCCCCTTCCCAGCTCTTCTCCTTCCCAGCTCTTCCTCTTCCCATCTAATTGTCATTCCCATCTCCTCCTCTTCCCAGCTCTTCCTCTTCCCATCTAATTGTCATTCCCATCTCCTCCTCTTCCCAGCTCTTCTCCTTCCCAGCTCTTGTCCTTCCCAGCTCTTCCTGTTCCCAGCTCTTCTCCTTCCCAGCTCTGGTCCTCTGTAGCTCAGCTGGTAGAGCACGGCGCTTGTAACGCCAAGGTAGTGGGTTCGATCCCCGGGACCACCCATACACAAAAATGTATGCACGCATGACTGTAAGTCGCTTTGGATAAAAGCGTCTGCTAAATGGCATATTATTATTATTATTCCCCTTCCCAGATCTTCTCCTTCCCAGCTCTTCCTCTTCCCATCTAATTGTCCTTCCCAGCTCTTACTCTTCCCAGCTCTTACTCTTCCCAGCTCTTCTCCTTCCCATCTCCTCCTCTTCCCAGCTCTTCTCCTTCCCAGCTCTTGTCCTACCCAGCTCTTCCTCTTCCCAGCACTTCTCCTTCCCAACTCTTCCTCTTCCCAGCTCTTCATCTTCCCAGACCTTCTCCTTCCCAGCTTTTCCTCTTCCCATCTAATTGTCCTTCCCAGCTATTCATCTTCCCAGCTCTTCTCCTTCCCAGCTCTTCTCCTTCCCAGCTCTTCCTCTTCCCAGCTCTTCTCCTTCCCAGCTCTTCTCCTTCCCAGCTCTTCCTCTTCCCAGCTCTTCCTCTTCCCAGGTCTTCCTCTTCCCAGCTCTTCCTCTTCCCAGCTCTTCATCTTCCCAGCCCTTCTCATTCCCATCTCTTCTCCCTCCCAGCTCTTCATCTTCCCAGCCCTTCTCCTTCCCATCTCTTCTCCTTCCCAGCTCTTCCTCTTCCCAGCCCTTCTCCTTCCCAGCTCTTCTCCTTCCCAGCTCTTCCTCTTCCCAGCACTTCTCTTTCCCAGCTCTTCTCCTTCCCAGCTCTTCCTCTTCCCAGCTCTTCTCCTTCCCAGCTCTTCTCCTTCCCAGCTCTTCCTCTTCCCAGCTCTTACTCTTCCCAACGCTTCTCCTTTCCAGATCTTGTCCTTCCCAGCTCTTCCTCTTCCCAGCTCTTCTCCTTCCCAGCTCTTCCTCTTCCCATCTAATTGTCCTTCCCAGCTCTTCATCTTCCCAGCTCTTCTCCTTCTCAGCTCTTCTCCTTCCCAGCTCTTCTCCTTCCCAGCTCTTCCTCTTCCCAGGTCTTCCTCTTCCCAGCTCTGCCTCTTCCCAGCCCTTCTCCTTCCCATCTCTTCTCCTTCCCAGCTCTTCTCCTTCCCAGCTCTTCCTCTTCCCAGGTCTTCCTCTTCCCAGCTCTGCCTCTTCCCAGCCCTTCTCCTTCCCATCTCTTCTCCTTCCCAGCTCTTCCTCTTCCCATCTAATTGTCCTTCCCAGCTCTACCTCTTCCCAGCTCTTCCACTTCCCAGCTCTTCTCCTTCCCAGCTCTTCTCCTTCCCAGCTCTACATCTTCCCAGCTCTTCCACTTCCCAGCTCTTCCTCTTCCCAGCTCTACCTCTTCCCAGCTCTTCCACTTCCCATCTCTTCTCCTTCACAGCTCTACCTCTTCCCAGCTCGACCTCTTCCCAGCTCTTCCACTTCCCAGCTCTTCTCCTTCCCAGCTCTTCTCCTTCCCAACTCTTCCTCTTTCCATCTAATTGTCCTTCCCAGCTCTTCCTCTTCCCAGCTCTTCCTCTTCCCAGCTCTTCCTCTCCCCAGCTCTTCTCCTTCCCAGCTCTTCCTCTTCCCAGCTCTTCCACTTCCCATCTCTTCTCCTTCACAGCTCTTCCTCTTCCCAGCTCTTCCACTTCCCATCTCTTCTCCTTCACAGCTCTTCCTCTTCCCAGCTCTACATCTTCCCAGCTCTTCCACTTCCCAGCTCTTCTCCTTCCCAGCTCTACCTCTTCCCAGCTCTACCTCTTCCCAGCTCTTCCACTTCCCATCTCTTCTCCTTCACAGCTCTTCCTCTTCCCAGCTCTACATCTTCCCAGCTCTTCCACTTCCCAGCTCTTCTCCTTCCCAGCTCTACCTCTTCCAAGCTCTACCTCTTCCCAGCTCTTCCACTTCCCAGCTCTTCTCCTTCCCAGCTCTTCTCCTTCCCAACTCTTCCCCCAGTTTAATTGGCCGATAATAAAATGAAAAGCCAATAAATAAAATTGCCGCAGGACAATTGTCCAGGAGAAGAAAAAATCCCTTTGGGAACAATGTTTTTTAGCCTTTTCATTGATGGAAATACATTTGACTGGTCATGCTTATAGGTCTATAGGTTCGTTTGGAAATTTCAGACTTGATTTTCCCTTGCAAAGAATGTATCAACCACTACAAAAATGTATATTAATTATAATCCACATAGTATATCAGATTTCCTGTTACTGCAGGATTAGTTTCCCTACCAGCTCTCACAGTCTCACGTCAGAATTAGATGTTAATCCATGTTTCTCAAAAGTCAAATTTCGAAGTGTTTAAGGTTAAGTCTAGGCATTAACTCCAAATTCTTAAGGTTAGGGTTAAGTTCAGG
The DNA here is from genome assembly GCF_020615455.1 of Coregonus clupeaformis. Classification (NCBI taxonomy): domain Eukaryota; kingdom Metazoa; phylum Chordata; class Actinopteri; order Salmoniformes; family Salmonidae; genus Coregonus; species Coregonus clupeaformis. Next base: position 28,092,299 of record NC_059215.1, read on the forward strand.
CATTAACCTCTACGGGATCGGCGTCCCGTATACGGGACGGTTGAGCTAACGTGCGCTAATGTGATTAGCATGACTGTTGTAAGTAACAGCAAACTTTCCAGGACATAGACATGTCCTTTATGGGCAGAAAGCTTAACTCCGAAATCTTAAGGTTAGGCATTAACTCTGAACGGTTAAGGTAAGGGTTAAGGTTTGGGATAGGCTTAAAACAAAAATATAAAAACAATGTTCTATCGCTGGATTTGAACTTGCAGCCTTTGGAATCAGAGGCAGATGCTGATGCCCATCCTCCATCCCCGTCCACAACACCCTAACAAAACCAAAACCAAAACCTACCTGAAGGTAACAGCGCTCACTGTTGCCCCTAGTGGCCAGTTTCCACGTCATCTCCCAACTTCCTTAGACATGGATGGACGTCGAATACCGACTTGAAGCACGGGTGACCTGGCTGTATTTTTCTACTGGATCAAATTAAGATCCTACATCTGTACACACACACACAAATGCACACACACCTTCCAAACAACTGTTTAGAATAAATCAACTCCCCTAATAATGAACCCAGCAATCCATATGAAAGCCAGTTAATCTACAATTAGCCACACAAACATATGCAAATTCTGGGGAAGCGGCAGGCGGCCTCTCGGAGCGGGAGCATGACGGATGTTCCGCCTGGTGATTCCGCTGTCGCCGGGGACAACATTATGAAGACGGCCCAGGCCTGTCGGCTTCAAGATAAATAAACTCCTCTCTCTCTCTCTCTCTCTCTCTCTCTCTCTCTCTTTCTCGCTGTCTTTTTTTATTATAAAAATAAAATACAATTAGTGGGTAGATCAGCTTTAATATTGCAGATAGATTGTAGCTTCCATCAATGTAATTGTCTGTATCATTTCCAATCCCCCATATATATTTTTTGTAAATATATATATGAGATTTTTGAAATATATTTTCCTTTATTATTTTCCCCTAACCCTACCATCCCTTCCCTAATTGGAGTAAACTAATGGACAACAACACTTAGGCTTCTACTTCCAGCTGTATACATTTTACGGACACAATGTATTTTACAATAGCTATCTTTTGTTTGTTGTTAATCCCATCCTTCAGCTACCCTCAACCACTCCCATCTATCTCCGAAGACCATTCAGTTTTGATTTCTATTTGCCATATTTTTTTAACTGTGCTGTTTTACAAAAGTTATGTACCTATATACATTTTACGGACACAGTATATTTTCTATTAGTTATCTTGTTGTTTTTAGTCCCACCCTTCAGCTCCACTCAACACCTCCCATCTATCCAGTTTTCATTTATATTTCAAATCAAATCAAATCAAATCTTATTGGTCACATACACATATTTAGCAGATGTTATTGCGGGTGTAGCGAAATGCTTGTGTTCCTAGCTCCAACAGTGCAGTAGTATCTAACAATTCACAACAATACACACAAATCTAAAAGTAAAATAATGGATTTAAGAAATATATAAATATTAGGACGAGCAATGTCGGAGTGGCATTGACTAAATACAGTAGAATATAATACAGTATATACATATGAGATGAGTAAAGCAGTATGTAAACATTATTGAAGTGATTAGTGTTTCATTATTAAAGTGACCAGATTACGAATATTTGTCAAATATGTTTCAACTATGTTTCACAAAAGTTCTGAACCTTTCTATTCTCATAGTTTCTACAGATTGTAAATTAAAGATACACATTTTTGCTAAAAATATTATTATACAGTTGAAGTCGGAAGTTTACATACACCTTAGCCAATTACATTTAAGCTCAGTCTTTCACAATTCCTGACATTTAATCTTGTAAAAATTCCCTGTCTTAGGTCAGTTAGGCTCACCACTTTATTTTAAGAATGTGAAATGTCAGAATAATAGTAGAGAGAATGATTTATTTCAGCTTTTATTTCTTTCATCACATTCGCAGTGGGTCAGAAGTTTACATACACTCAATTACTATTTGGTAGCGTTGCCTTTAAAATTGTTTAACTTGGGTCAAACGTTTCGGGTAGCCTTCCACAAGCTTCCCACAATAAGTTGGGTGAATTCTGGCCCATTCCTCCTGACAGAGCTGGTGTAACTGAATCAGGTTTGTAGGCCTCCTTGCTCGCACACGCTTTTTCAGTTCTGACCACACATTTTCTATAGGACTGAGGTCAGGGCTTTGTGATGGCCATACCTTGACTTTGCTGTCCTTAAGCCATTTTGCCACAACTTTGGAAGCATGCGTGGGGTCATTGTCCATTTGGAAGACCATTTGCGACCAAGCTTTAACTTCCTGACTGATTACTTGTCTTGAGATGTAGCTTCAATATATCCACATAATTTTCATTCATCATGATGCCATCTATTTTGTGAAGTGCACCAGTCCCTCCTGCAGCAAAGCCCCCCACAGCATGATACTGCCACCCACGTGCTTCACGGTTGGGCGATGGTGTTCTTCGGCTTGAAAGAATCCCCCTTTTTGACCAAAGTTCTAGTTTTGTTTCATCAGACCAGAGGACATTTCTCCAAAAAGTATGATCTTTGTCCCCATGTGCAGTTGCAAGCCGTAGTCTGTCTTTTTTATGGGGGTTTCGGGCAGTGGCTTCTTCCTTATTGAGCGGCCTTTCAGGTTATGTCGATATAGGACTCGTTTTACTGTGGATATAGATGATTTTGTGTGGATATAGATACTTTTGTACCCGTTTCCTCCAGCATCTTCACAAGGTCCTTTGCTGTTGTTCTGGGATTGATTTGCACTTTTCGCACCAAAGTACGTTCATCTCTAGGAGACAGAATGCGTCTCCTTCCTGAGCTGTATGACGGCTGCGTGGTCCCATGGTGTTTATACTTGCGTACTATTGTTTGTACAGATGAACGTGGTACCTTCAGGTGTTTGGAAATTGCTCCCAAGGATGAACCAGACTTGTGGAGGTCTAAAAAAAAAAATTCTGAGGTCTTAGCTGATTTCTTTTCATTTTCCCATGATGTCAAGCAAAGAGGCACTGCGTTTGAAGGTAGGCCTTGAAATACATCCACAGGTACACCTCCAATTGACTAAAATGATGTCAATTAGCCTATCAGAAGCTTCTAAAGCCATGACATCATTTTCTGGAATTTACCAAGCTGTTTAAAGGCACAGTCAACTTAGTGTTTGTAAACTTCTGACCCACTGGAATTTTGATACAGTGAATTATAAGTGAAATAATCTGTCTGTAAACCATTGTTGAAAAAATTACTTGTGTCATGCACAAAGTAGATGTCCTAAACGACTTGCCAAAACTATAGTTTGTTAACAAGAAATTTGTGGAGTTGTTGAAAAAACTAGTTTTAATGACTCCAACCTAAGTGTATATAAACCTCCGACTTCAACTGTATTATTGATCGAATGACTTTTTGAATCACTCAGCAGTGCTATTTGTAGAGTTAGCTCCAGGTAAATATTGCAATTCTTCAGCCATTCCTGAACCTGCAACCAAAAACAAGCTACATATGGACAGTACCAAAACAAATGATCTAATCATTCTGTCTCTTTGCAGCAAAATCTGCAGAGCTGGGATGGTGGTATATCCCTGTATGCAGTGTTCCTGACTTCCAGATGACGTGACGGCTGTTCTTCTCTGGGCCCTACTAAAAGTAAATGCTTATCAAATGTCAGCATTTTGACCCCATTTGAGTTGAAGTTTAATGTTACATTTGACCTAGTTATTAATAGCTACAGTGGGGAGAACAAGTATTTGATACACTGCTGATTTTGCAGGTTTTCCTACTTCCAAAGCATGTAGAGGTCTGTAATTTTTATCATAGGTACACTTCAACTGTGAGAGACTGAATCTAAAACAAAAATCCAGAAAATCACATTATATGATTTTTAAGTAATTAATTTGCATTTTATTGCATGACATAAGTATTTGATCACCTACCAACCAGTAAGAATTCCGGCTCTCACAGACCTGTTTGTTTTTCTTTAAGAAGCCCTCCTGTTCTCCACTCATTACCTGTATTAACTGCACCTGTTTGAACTTGTTACCTGTATAAAAGACACCTGTCCACACACTCAATCAAACAGACTCCAAACTCTCCACAATGGCCAAGACCAGAGAGCTGTGTAAGGACATCAGGGATAAAATTGTAGACCTGCACAAGGCTGGGATGGGCAACAGGACAATAGGCAAGCAGCTTGGTGAGAAGGCAACAACTGTTGGTGCAAATATTAGAAAATGGAAGAAGTTCAAGATGACGGTCAATCACCCTCGGTCTGGGGCTCCATGCAAGATCTCACCTCGTGGGGCATCAATGATCATGAGGAAGGTGAGGGATCAGCCCAGAACTACACGGCAGGACCTGGTCAATGACCTGAAGAGAGCTGGGACCACAGTCTCAAAGAAAACCATTAGTAACACACTACGCCGTCATGGATTAAAATCCTGCAGCGCACGCAAGGTCCCCCTGCTCAAGCCAACGCATGTCCAGGCCCGTCTGAAGTTTGCCAATGACCATCTGGATTATCCAGAGGAGGAATGGGAGAAGGTCATGTGGTCTGATGAGACAAAAATATAGCTTTTTGGTCTAAACTCCACTCGCCATGTTTGGAGGAAGAAGAAGGATGAGTACAACCCCAAGAACACCATCCCAACCGTGAAGCATGGAGGTGGAAACATCATTCTTTGGGGATGCTTTTCTGCAAAGGGGACAAGACGACTGCACCGTATTGAGGGGAGGATGGATGGGGCAATGTATCGCGAGATCTTGGCCAACAACCTCCTTCCCTCAGTAAGAGCATTGAAGATGGGTCGTGGCTGGGTCTTCCAGCATGACAACGACCCAAAACACACAGCAAGGGCAACTAAGGAGTGGCTCCGTAAGAAGCATCTCAAAGTCCTGGAGTGGCCTAGCCAGTCTCCAGACCTGAACCCAATAGAAAATATTTGGAGGGAGCTGAAAGTCCGTATTGCCCAGCGACAGCCCCGAAACCCGTAGGATCTAGAGAAGGTCTGTATGGAGGAGAGGGCCAAAATCCCTGCTGCAGTGTGTGCAAACCTGGTCAAGACCTACAGGAAACGTATGATCTCTGTAATTGCAAACAAAGGTTTCTGTACCAAATATTAAGTTCTGCTTTTCTGATGTATCAAGTATTTATGTCATGCAATAAAATGCAAATTAATTACTTAAAAATCATACAATGTGATTTTCTGGATTTTTGTTTTAGATTCCGTCTCTCACAGTTGAAGTATACCTATGATAAAAATTACAGACCTCTATATACTTTGTAAGTAGGAAAACCTGCAAAATCGGCAGTGAATCAAATACTTGTTCTCCCCACTGTATATATTAATTGGTTAATTAAAATTGTGATAAATATATATACAGTATACATTGAAAATACTTTTTTATTTATCAAAATTTTCATTAACCAATTTTGGGTCTTTAATGCAGGGCCAACAGACACGCTCCTTACTGGTTCCCCCTTCCACTTGCCTTTCCATTTTTTGGGGTAATGATGCATTGAGTTGGTTGTAATTTTGGGTAGAGCAGACATTTCCAGATATTTTTTATAGCTGCATGTGTGACATCACCAGTCCTATGTATGATATAATTTACAAAGATAATGCTTCTTTTTTTAATGTTTTTTTTATCAATTCGTATATTTGAGTTCAACCATAATATTTGTTGTAATATTTTTTCTGTCTTTTCTGGTGGATTAAACTGAAATTGCTACCAACTTTCTATGACATGTTATTAAAAAAGCGATATTTTTGGAGATTGTTTCATTTTCAAATAACCGAAACTGAGAGGTTGTAATCTGAATAAAGGGAAAAAGGCCATTCTTGAATATGGGGGTGAGACATTCTTACTTATCTGCTAGAGAACCAGTTCCGATTTAAGTATAACTTTTGTATGACTGAAGCCTTCAGTGAGAGGTCTAATGCTTTAATATTGAATAATTTCTGCCCTCCCCATTATATAAATAGGCCCATTTCATTTTGTCTGGCTTGACAGGTTGCTAGGTGTAGGCAAGGCCATAATCAAGTAGGTAAACTGGGATATGACTAAAGTGTTAATCATGGTGATTTTTCCACAAATAGACAGGTATTTTCCTTTCCATAGTAGCAAAATCGTATGTATTATTTTAAACGTTCTATTAAAATGTATTGTAGTGAGATCATTTCTTTCTTTCGGGATATGAATATCGAGTATGTCCACATCACCGTCAGACCATTTTATTGGTAAACTACATGGTAATGTAAAAGTTGTATTTTTTACTGATCCAATACGTAATATAGTACAGTGATCATAATTTGGTTGTAGTCCAGAGAGGTTAGAAAAAGTATCTAGATCCTCTATGAGGCTGTGGAGGGATCCAAATTGTGAATTTAAAAGAAAACATAAATCATCAGCATACAATCACACCTTTGTTTTTAAGCCCTGGATTTCTAGCCTCTTGATATTATTGTTGGATCTGATTTTAATAGCCATAATAAATAGATATGCCGATAGTGGACAACCTTGTTTTACTCCTCTTGACAGGTTAATACTTTCTGAGAAGTAGCCATTAATTACTATTTTACACCTATGGTTACAATACATAACATTTTAGCCATTGTATAAGAGATTCTCCAAAATTATATATAAATTCCAGTCGTACTTTATCAAAAGCCTTTTCAACGTCAGCTATGAATAGAAGGCCTGGTTTCCCAGATTTTTCACAGTGTTCTATTGTTTCCAGTACTTGTCATATAATTATCTCCAATGTATCATCCATGTAAAAAACCTGTCTGATTAGGATGAATAATATCCAACAATACCTTTTTAATTCTATGCGCTATGCATTTTCCTACAATTTTTGCATCACAACACTGAATTGTAAGGGGCCTCCAATTTTTTTAAATGGACTGGATCTTTATATTTCCAGCTAGTATCCTGTTTCAGTAATAATTAAATCAGACCTTCTTGTTGAATGTCTGATAATCTACCATTTACATAGGAGTGTTTAAAACATGCTAATAACGGTCATCTGAGTATATCAAAAAAGGTTGGATATACCTCAACTGGTATTCCATCCAGCCCTGGTGTTTTCCCGGACTTAAAGGCTTTAATTGCGTCAAGAAGTTCCTCCTCTGAATTTTGTGCATTTTTCACATGAGTCTTTCTGTACAGCTCTTAATTTTACATTATTAACAGAAACAAATCCATAAAATTAACTTTGATTAGTGGAGATGGAGGACACTGAAACGAAAACATATGCTTAAAGTACTTTGCTTCCTCTTTCAAAATATAGTTTGGTGAATCATGGGTGACTCCGTCATTTGTAACAAGTTTCAGTAAATTATTTTTGGTAGCATTTCTATGTTGAAGATTACAAAATTATTTGGTGCATTTTTCCCCATGTTCCATCCAGTTCACTTTATTTTTTATAATATATTACACTTGATCTTTCTTTAATAAATTCCTCCATTTCTTTTTGTTTTTCCTCTAACATATTCTGTGCCTGTATAGTACAGTTCTTATTGCTATCTATCTGTGCCACTAGAGATCCTGGTTCGAATCCAGGCTCTGTCGCAGCCGGCCGCGACCGGGAGACTCATGGGCGGCGCACAATTGGCCCAGCGTCGTCCAGGGTAGGGGAGGGAATGGCCGGCAGGGATATAGCTCAGTTGATAGAGCATGGTGTTTGCAACGCCAGGGTTGTGGGTTCGATTCCCACGGGGGGCCAGTATAAAAAAAAAAAATTATTCACTAACTGTAAGTCGCTCTGGATAAGAGCGTCTGCTAAATGACTAAAATGTAAAATGATGTATCTGTACTGTTAGTCCCTCTATTTCCTTTGTTAATATGAACTATTTTGACCTAAATTGCTTTTGTTTTAGAGATGAGTATTGAACTGCATGGCCTCTAAAGACACATTTAAAAATGGCCCATACAATAAGAGGATCTGCAGTACCTATGTTATAACGGAAAAAGTCAGTTATATATTATTCTGTCCTAGTTAAAAACCAATTATCATCCAATAGGCTTTGATTACATTTCCAATATATTCGCCCACATGGAAATTCTGTAAGAGTAATGTATATGTCAATTATTTGATGGTCCGACCGCATTCTGTCCCCTATCAACTCTTTTAAAACTTTTGGTGCCAGCAACTAGCTTGATTGAGACGACTAGCTTGATTGAGCCTCCGCCATTTACAGTGGGTTGTGAAAGTATTCATTCAGATTTTTTCCTATTTTATTGCCTTACAACCTGGAATTAAAATGGATTTTTGGGGGGTTTGTATCATTTTATTTACACAACATGCCTACCACTTTGAAGATGCACAATACATTTTGGTACACCAAACGTGTTTGCTTTTTTCTTTCTATAAGCAATGTTTTTTTTCTGGCCACTCTTCCGAAATCCAAGCTACAGTGAGGGAAAAAACGTATTTGATCCCCTGATGATTTTGTACGTTTGCCCACTGACAAAGAAATGATCAGTCTATAATTTTAATGGTAGGTTTATTTGAACAGTGAGAGACATAATAATAACAATAAAATCCAGAAAAACGCATGTCAAAAATGTTATAAATTCTTTTGCATTTTAATGAGGGAAATAAGTATTTGACCCCCTCTCAATCAGAAAGATTTCTGGCTCCCAGGTGTCTTTTATACAGGTAACGAGCTGAGATTAGGAGCACACTCTTAAAGGGAGTGCTCCTAATCTCAGTTTATTACCTGTAGAAAAGACACCTGTCCACAGAAGCAATCAATCAATCAGATTCCAAACTCTCCACCATGGCCAAGACCAAAGAGCTCTCCAAGGATGTGAGGGACAAGATTGTAGACCTACTCAAGGCTGGAATGGGCTACAAGACCATCGCCAAGCAGCTTGGTGAGAAGGTGACAACAGTTGGTGCGATTATTTGCAAATGGAAGAAACACAAAGTAACTGTCAATCTCCCTCGGCCTGGGGCTCCATGCAAGATCTCACCTCGTGGAGTTCAATGATCATGAGAACGGTGAGGAATCATCCCAGAACTACACGGGAGGATCTTGTCAATGATCTCAAGGCAGCTGGGACCATAGTCACCAAGAAAACAATTGGTAACACAGTACGCCGTGAAGGACTGAAATCCTGCAGTGCCCGCAAGGTCCCCCTGCTCAAGAAAGCACATATACATGCCCGTCTGAAGTTTGCCAATGAACATCTGAATGATTCAGAGGAGAACTGGGTGAAAGTGTTGTGGTCAGATGAGACCAAAATCGAGCTCTTTGGCATCAACTCAACTCGCCGTGTTTGGAGGAGGAGGAATGCTGCCTATGACCCCAAGAACACCATCCCACCTTCAAACATGTAGGTGGAAACATTATGCTTTGGGGGTGTTTTTCTGCTAAGGGGACAGGACAACTTCACCGCATCAAAGGGACGATGGAAGGGGCCATGTACCGTCTTATCTTGTTTGAGAACCTCCTTCCCTCAGCCAGGGCATTGGAAATGGGTCGGGGATGGGTATTCCAGCATGACAATGACCTAAAACACACGGCCAAGGCAACAAAGGAGTGGCTCAAGAAGAAGCACATTAAGGTCCTGGAGTGGCCTAGCCATTCTCCAGACCTTAATCCCATAGAAAATATGTGGAGGGAGCTGAAGGTTGGAGTTGCCAAACATCAGCCTCGAAACCTTAATGACTTGGAGAAGATCTGCAAAGAGGAGTGGGACAAAATCCCTCCTGAGATGTGTGCAAACCTGGTGGCCATCTACAAGAAACGTCTGACCTCTGTGATTGCCAACAAGGGTTTTGCCACCAAGTACTAAATCATGTTTTGCAGAGGGGTCAAATACTTATTTCCCTCATTAAAATGCAAATCAATATATAAAATTTTTGACATGCGTTTTTCAGGATTTTTTTGTTGTTATTCTATCTCTCACTGTTCAAATAAACCTACCATTAAAATTATAGACTGATCATTTCTTTGTCAGTGGGCAAACGTACAAAATCAGCAGGGGATCAAATACTTTTTTCCCTCACTGTTTGTGGAATGTACGGCTTAAAGTGGTCCTATGGACAGATACTCCAATCTCCGCTGTCGAGCTTTGCAGCTCTTTCAGGGTTATATTTGGTCTCTTTGTTGCCTCTCTGATTAATGCCCTCCTTGCCTGGTCCGTGAGTGTTGGTGGGCGGCCCACTCTTGAAGGTTTGTTGTTGTGCCATATTCTTTCAATTTTTTAATAATGGATTTAGTGGTGCTCCGTGGGATGTTCAAAGTTTTTGATATTTTTTTATAACCCAACCCTGATCTGTACTTCTCCACAACTTTGTCCCTGACCTGTTTGGAGAGCTCCTTGGTCTTCATGGTGCCGCTTGCTTGGTGGTGCCCCTTGCTTGGTGGTGTTGCAGACTATGGGGCCTTTCAGAACAGGTGTATATATACTGAGATCATGTGACAGATCATGTGACACTTAGATTGCACACAGGTGGACTTTATTTAATTAATTATGTGACTTCTGAAGATAATTGGTTGCACCAGATCATATTTAGAGTCTTCATAGCAAAGGGGGTGAATACATATGCACGCACCACTTTTCCGTTATTTATTTAGTAGAATTTTTTTTAAAGAAGTTATTTTTTTCATTTCAATTCACCAATTTGGACTATTTTGTATATTCTATTTCATGAAATCCAAGTAAAACTCCATTTAAATTACATGTTATAATGCAACAAAATAGGGAAAACGCCAAGGGGGATGAATACTTTTGCAAGGCACTGTATATCTCACTAGGTCAGGATATTTTAGCCACCATATATCCACTTACAGTGGGGAAAAAAAGTATTTAGTCAGCCACCAATTGTGCAAGTTCTCCCACTTAAAAAGATGAGAGAGGCCTGTAATTTTCATCATAGGTACACGTCAACTATGACAGACAAATTGAGATTTTTTTTTCCAGAAAATCACATTGTAGGATTTTTAATGAATTTATTTGCAAATTATGGTGGAAAATAAGTATTTGGTCACCTACAAACAAGCAAGATTTATGGCTCTCACAGGCCTGTAACTTCTTCTTTAAGAGGCTCCTCTGTCCTCCACTCATTACCTGTATTAATGGCACCTGTTTGAACTTGTTATCAGTATAAAAGACACCTGTCCACAACCTCAAACAGTCACACTACAAACTCCACTATGACCAAGACCAAAGAGCTGTCAAAGGACACCAGAAACAAAATTGTAGACCTGCACCAGGCTGGGAAGACTGAATCTGCAATAGGTAAACAGCTTGGTTTGAAGAAATCAACTGTGGGAGCAATTATTACGAAATGGAAGACATACAAGACCACTGATAATCTCCCTCGATCTGGGGCTCCACGCAAGTTCTCACCCCGTGGGGTCAAAATGATCACAAGAACGGTGAGCAAAAATCCCAGAACCACACGGGGGGACCTAGTGAATGACCTGCAGAGAGCTGGGACCAAAGTAACAAAGCCTACCATCAGTAACACACTACGCCGCCAGGGATTCAAATCCTGCAGTGCCAGACGTGTCCCCCTGCTTAAGCCAGTACATGTCCAGGCCCATCTGAAGTTTGCTAG
>NC_059215.1:28108860-28111360 GCF_020615455.1 Coregonus clupeaformis
GTATAAGGTATATGATAGGTATGAGGTATATGATAGGTATAAGGTATATTATAGGTATGAGGTATATGATAGGTATGAGGTATATGATAGGTATGAGGTATATGATAGGTATAAGGGTATATGATAGGTATGAGGTATATGATAGGTATAAGGTATATGATAGGTATAAGGTATATGATAGGTATGAGGTATATGATAGGTATAAGGGTATATGATAGGTATAAGGGTATATGATAGGTATAGGGTATATGATAGGTATAAGGTATATGATAGGTATGAGGTATATGATAGGTATGAGGTATATGATAGGTATAAGGGTATATGATAGGTATAAGGGTATATGATAGGTATAGGGTATATGATAGGTATGAGGTACAAGATAGGTATGAGGGTATATGATAGGTATAAAGTATATGATAGGTATAAGGTATATGATAGGTATGAGGTATATGATAGGTATAAGGTATATGATAGGTATAAGTTATATGATAGGTATAAGGTATATGATAGGTATAAGGTATATGATAGGTATGAGGTATATGATACGTATAAGGTATATTATAGGTATGAGGTATATGATAGTTATGAGGTATATGATAGGTATGAGGTATATTATAGGTATAAGGGTATATGATAGGTATGAGGTATATGATAGGTATAAGGTATATGATAGGTATGAGGTATATGATAGGTATAAGGGTATATGATAGGTATAAGGGTATATGATAGGTATGAGGTATATGATAGGTATGAAGTATATGATAGGTATAAGGGTATATGATAGGTATGAGGTATATGATAGATATAAGGTATATGATAGGTATGAGGTATATGATAGGTATAAGGGTATATGATAGCTATAGGGTATATGATAGGTATGAGGGTATATGATAGGTATGAGGTATATGATAGGTATGAGGTATATGATAGGTATAAGGGTATATGATAGGTGTAAGGGTATATGATAGGTATGAGGTATATGATAGGTATGAGGTATATGATAGGTATGAGGTATATGATAGGTATGAGGTATATGATAGGTATGAGGTATATGAAAGGTATGAGGTATATGATAGGTATAAGGGTATATGATAGGTATAAGGTATATGATAGGTATGAGGTATATGATAGGTATGAGGTATATGATAGGTATCAGGGTATATGATAGGTATGAGGTATATGATAGGTATAAGTTATATGATAGGTATAAAGGTATATGATAGGTATGAGGTATATGATAGGTATGAGGTATATGATAGGTATGAGGTATATGATAGGTATAATGTATATGATAGGTATGAGGTATATGATAGGTATAAGGTATATGATAGGTATAAGGGTATATGATAGGTATAAGGTATATGATAGGTATAAGGGTATATGATAGGTATAAGGTATATGATAGGTATGAGGTATATGATAGGTATAAGGGTATATGATAGGTATAAGGTATATGATAGGTATGAGGTATATGATAGGTATAAGGTATAAGCAATATGGTAATAGAAAGCTCCATCTTGCCCCCTGATAGGCTTGATTGATGCGGATAGCACTTACACCAAACCTTTTAGGTAGGAGCTGGGGGTTGAAGCAAGGAAGCATATACACACACACACACACACAAGCAAGGAAGCATACACACACACACACAAACACACACACACAGGTCTGCAAACACATACAAACATCACACACACACACACACACACACACACACACACACACACACACACACACACACACACACACACACACAGGAGTATGAATGGAATCAATTATCATTCATTAGCTCTAATTAGTCAATGGTCAGTGTGTCTAACGGAGTGTGATGTATTTCAGACACCATGATTAGATTTCTGCTTTAAGTGCTTCAAGTACCTCGGTGTCCACATCACTAAGGACCTATCATGGTCCAAACACACCAAGACAATCGTGAAGAGGGCACGACAACACCTATTCCCCCGCAGCAGGCTGAAAACATTTGGCATGGGACCTCAGATCCTCAAAAAGTTATACAGCTGCACCATCGAGAGCATCCTGACTGGTTACATCACCGCTTGGTATGGCAACAGCTCGGCATCCGACCGTAAGGAGCTACAGAGGGTAGTGCGTATGGACCAGTACATCACTGGGGCCAAGCTTCCTGCCATCAAGGACCTCTATACCAGGCGGTGTCAGAGGAAGGCCCTAAAAATTGTCAAAGACTCCAGCCACCCTAGTCATAGACTGTTCTCTCTGCTACCGCACGGCAAGCGGTACCGGAGTGCCAAGTCAACAACCACACACACACACACACACACACACACACACACACACACACACACTCACACACAGTTATAGTTACAGTTCACAGAAGGAAATCAGTCAATTGAAATGTATTCATTAGGCCCTAATCTATAGATTTTGCATGATTGGGAATACAGATATACATTTGTTGGTCACAGAAACCTTGGGTTGGGGCGTGGATCAGAAATCCAGTCAATATCTGATGTGACCACCA
>NC_059215.1:28116360-28126360 GCF_020615455.1 Coregonus clupeaformis
TTTTGACTGTGCTTAGCTCTATTCCATTTAATTTTATCCTAAACAACTCCCTGGTCGTTGCCGATGACAAGCATACCCAAAACATAATGCAGCCACCACCATGCTTGAAAATATGAAGAGTGTTACTCATAGGCCTCTGAATCTGAATGTCTGAATCTGAATCTCAGTAATGTGTTGTGTTGGATTTGCCCCAAACGTAATGCTTTGTATTCAGGACATAAAATACATCAAATTCATTTCTTTGCCACATTTTTTGCAGGTTTACTTTAGTGCTTTATTGCAAACAGGATGCATGCTTTGGAATATTTTTTTATTCTGTACAGGCTTCCTTCTTTTCACTCTGTCATTTAGGTTAGTATTGTGGATTAACTACAATGTTGTTGATCCCTTCTCAGTTTTCTATCACAGCCATTAACCTCTGTAACTTTTTTTAAAAGTCACCATTGGCCTCATGGTGAAATCGCTGAGCGGTTTCCTTCTTGGTAAGGCAAATGCACCGCCCTTGAACGCAAAGCGCTAGACAGGGTGGTGTGGTGTCAGAAGAAGGCCTGAAGAATTGGCAAAGACTTGATCCACTCAAGCCATAGACTGTTCACTCTGCTACCGTCCGGCAAATGTTACCGGAGCCTCAGCTTTCGGACCAACAGGCTCTGAGACAGCTTCTACCCCCAAGCCATAAGACTGCTCAATAGTTAATTAAATGGTTACCCGGACTATCTTCATTAGTGTCGTAACGATATCAGAATTTTGACTTCGATATCAATACCAGGTTTAGTACCACAATACTCGATACTGAAACAGTACTCAATACGAAAACGATACTCGATACCGAAACGATAACACGGCAAAAAAATAAAGAATGCGTATTAGCTAAAGTCACAAAATAACCACTGGGCTTAATTTTTTTTAAACATTAAATTGGCAGAACAACTAAAATAACAAATAGAATATATTATATTCTATATTCAATTTCTTAAACAAATTAACAGCATATTAAATAACAGAAGAATATCTTCCATTTGCCATATGCATAACCATATCTGAGACTTCGGAGCACACAAAACAATTTTACAATTACATCTAAATTGTTTTAGAATGTAATTTGATACATATGAGGGTTCATTTGCTCATCTATGGACATAATATTGGGTCAAATGACATTCATTAGACCTATGATTCATTATTAATTACAGCTAAATCATTCAATGTATTAAATTAACAGTTTAGTTCCAAAACAACATAGAAAACACTTTGAAGTTAATTTTCTGAAAGCTTCTATATAGGCCTATCTCTCGCGTGAGGGGGGTCAAATTTTGAATGATTTTCTGGGGATTACTGTTTCAGTTTTTTCGTTGCTGCTGTACACTACGGGCACAGATGGAACAAGGAGCTGGATATACAAATACTTTGCTACGGTGCATCAAAAGTTATTCAAAAGTTATTCATCATATATTTTATTTTAAACTAAGCTAGAGCTGTTTTTACTGTCATTTTTATATCGCCTACACTTGTTGCTAGCTAGCTTGGTTAACGTTTGCAAAGCTAGCTAGCTAGATATCTAAATATTATAGCTAAAAAAAAGCTTAGCTTGCTGCCAAAGAGCTTGCTAAGACTATGTATATAAAGTATATGCTATCAAACAAATATATAATGTTATTTCAAACCATTACCAGTAAACATAATGCTTCATAGCTATAATATAGCTAATTTTAGCTAGCTAATGAGAAGCTGATCTCTGCTGTTAGCATCGACAAGTAGTAGTCTACTGCAGTAGTCAGACATGACATGAAGTACAATTTTTGCACTACACAATAAACATGTGAGAACAGTCAGCTCTCGAAAGCTAGCTAGCTAACGTTAACTTGCAAATCAGAGTTGAAACAAGTTAGGTAGATAACGTGAGCTAGCAGGGATTGAAAGCAAGCTAGCTAGTTACATCCTATCAAACCTTTTGTCTGGTGTCTTTGGTTAGCCTGCTAGCTAGTAGCCAATGCCAGTGCAAGCAAGGTTAGGAATCAAGCTAGCTAGCTTGTTATGCTAGCAATGATGCTAATCGTTTCACTAGCTATCAAGCTAAACATTTGGCTAGCTGGCAACATTTTGCTAGCTAGTTATCTAGCTAGTTGTAGTCAAAGGACTTTTACAATTTCTAGCTAGCTAGCAACATTAGCGAAGTTAGCCACACAGTCATATTTGCTAGTAAATTTGACATCATTAATATTCTGGAGGCAGTGGAAACCGATTTCGAGCTAGCCCACCAAGGCCAGCCCAATCAGGGTTGACTTCAAAGTGCGAGGCTTTAGATATGGCTGTTTTTTCTCTCTAATTCGAACAAAGAGGTACACTACAACATATCTTGCTCTTGGTTTGAGCCATTTCTATTGAGAAAAGACCATACGACTTAGACCGGTGTCGTGACGTGACTTTCATTATTGTGATGACTACTACTTATTGAATAATTACCTACTATGTTTAATTGTTAATAGATTAAATTAATCATGTAATAATTAACTCATTAGGAATTTGGGGCACCACGGGAAAAGTTGTTTAACGAGTTAACGTTTGCTGAATTAACTCTAAAGATATCTAGATCTCTCTTATCGTTTAACAGTAATTTATTAATAATTTACCTCATATCAGTCTCATTCTGAAAATCGTAGACTCTTTAAGTCTGCACGAACCCGGGTCTTACTGATCATTCCGGACCACACAAATTGATTTAATTATTTATTTACTAACTAATTAAAAATTGTAACACAAGATATAAACACGTACACGGTACAGGTAGGGATTAGAAACTTACTCCAATGAAAACGGATCCCTAGCGGACTAACATAATATGATACTTGTTACAAAAGATGGCGAGTTAAAGAGCGAGAGACAGAGAGATAAAACACTTGGATACACATGGACCTACGCTCACAGTAATCCTAATACTTTGCCCCAAACTGACGCCCGTTTGGGAAGAAAACCAATGCATGTATTTTTGTGTTGGAGGTCTTCGTCGTGTATCTCTGTTGGACCCAGGCATTCGTGGGAAGGGGTTGATTGGGCCTTCTCTTTCGGATGGCCTTTTAGATGTAAGGCTCAGATCGTCCACAAGAGGTCACAATGTCCTTCTTCTTAGTTGTCTGTTTACTTTCACTCATTCTGGAAGTGGTCTTCTGAGGACGGCTAATCAGCCGTGTCGATGATCCCCAGTGGGGTGATGAGAGCAGTGTAGTAGACGATGGCTTGAAGAGAGTAACAGGATGGTCCCACTTAAATATAGATATAGATAGATATTTTCCACACAATGTAAAGGATGTTAACCTGATATAAACAGTGTAAAAGCTCTTCAAGTCACAATGCTATCGTTATAACAAGTCCCGTGTAGCTCAGTTGGTAGAGCATGGCATGCACTCACTAACTGTAAGTCTCTCTGGATAAGAGCGTCTGCTAAATGACTAAAATGTAAATAACGCCTTTATACCATTTTTAATGACATCATAAAATATACATACATTTTCCATATTCCATTTCTCATCATTCCCAACGTTTGGATGTTGAAATATATTGTCCCAATGTTCATTGTTGGATGTTGAAGTTTTTGGGAGGCAAAAAGTCTCTGAAACAAAGGCATCCCTTTTACTAGACTATATAAACACACTCACTAGACTATATATACACACTCACTAGACTATATCACATACAATACACACACACACACACACACACACACACACACACACACACACACACACACACACACACACACACACACACACACACACACACACACACACACACACACACACACACACACACACACACACACACACACACACACACACACACACACACAGACAAACCCATCCACAAACCTCATGCATTAATGCCCATCTCACTCTACAGTCAAAGGTTACCTAATGTTTACATCTAATGTTTACATCTAATGTTTACATCTACTGTTTACATCTAATGTTTAAATCTAATGATTACAGCTAATTTTTACATCCCGGATCTCTGAATATAATGTGATGGTGCTATGGGGCCATTTGAGAGAATGTTTATTGCAGATATTACTGCAGCGAGCAACCTGACAGAGCAAAAAACATTTGAACATGAATTCTAATTTAGCTTGTTTTGAATGTGTCCTAGTAAATCTAAAGGTTTCTCTTCTCTTCAGTTTATTTATGTGCTTTGTGCTCTGCATATGAGACTGAATGCACCAAAGAGGAAGAAAACAATCAAAATGGTATCTCAAGCAGGCAAAAAAAAAAAAAACATCAGGGACTAAGACCTGCTCAGAACTATTCTAAAAATAGTGGATTATTTTACTCTTCTTTCAGCTTATTAAGCCATTTTTAAAGTGTAGCTTGTCAAACTGAGCGTTAATTCGCTTCAAAGACTTCCAAATTGTAATTAAATGGACCCATCCAAAATATAAACAACTCACACACACACACACACACACACACACACACACACACACACACACACACACACGCTGATGTATGCAACACTAATGTATGCAAGAAATAAGTGGGTAATAAGCTGTGGGTTGTGGGGAGCATTCCAATCCCCAGTAGTCTGGTCATGATTGGGGTTGAAATGAAAACATGCCCCATGGCAACGAGGCTCTCTTATTGCTATGGGAACGGGAACGGTTCTGAGTTATGTAAACGTTGGCCTCCTTTAAAAACAACACCTGTCAGGTAGTGAATCTCTAATGGTTCTGAGTTATGTAAACGTTGGCCTCCTTTAAAAACAACACCTGTCAGGTAGTGAATCTCTAATGGTTCTGAGTTATGTAAACATTGGCCTCCTTTAAAAACAACACCTGTCAGGTAGTGAATCTCTAATGGTTCTGAGTTATGTAAACGTTGGCCTCCTTTAAAAACAACACCTGTCAGGTAGTGAATCTCTAATGGTTCTGAGTTATGTAAACGTTGGCCTCCTTTAAAAACAACACCAGTCAGGTAGTGAATCTCTAATGGTTCTGAGTTATGTAAACATTGGCCTCCTTTAAAAACAACACCTGTCAGGTAGTGAATCTCTAATGGTTATGAGTTATGTAAACATTGGCCTCCTTTAAAAACAACACCTGTCAGGTAGTGAATCTCTAATGGTTCTGAGTTATGTAAACGTTGGCCTCCTTTAAAAACAACACCAGTCAGTTAGTGAATCTCTAATGGTTCTGAGTTATGTAAACGTTGGCCTCCTTTAAAAACAACACCTGTCAGGTAGTGAATCTCTAATGGTTCTGAGTTATGTAAACGTTGGCCTCCTTTAAAAACAACACCAGTCAGTTAGTGAATCTCTAATGGTTCTGAGTTATGTAAACGTTGGCCTCCTTTAAAAACAACACCTGTCAGGTAGTGAATCTCTAATGGTTCTGAGTTATGTAAACGTTGGCCTCCTTTAAAAACAACACCTGTCAGGTAGTGAATCTCTAATGGTTCTGAGTTATGTAAACGTTGGCCTCCTTTAAAAACAACACCAGTCAGGTAGTGAATCTCTAATGGTTATGAGTTATGTAAACATTGGCCTCCTTTAAAAACAACACCTGTCAGGTAGTGAATCTCTAATGGTTCTGAGTTATGTAAACGTTGGCCTCCTTTAAAAACAACACCAGTCAGTTAGTGAATCTCTAATGGTTCTGAGTTATGTAAACGTTGGCCTCCTTTAAAAACAACACCAGTCAGGTAGTGAATCTCTAATGGTTCTGAGTTATGTAAACGTTGGCCTCCTTTAAAAACAACACCAGTCAGTTAGTGAATCTCTAATGGTTCTGAGTTATGTAAACGTTGGCCTCCTTTAAAAACAACACCAGTCAGTTAGTGAATCTCGGATGGTTCTGAGTTATGTAAACGTTGGCCTCCTTTAAAAACAACACCAGTCAGTTAGTGAATCTCTAATGGTTATGAGTTATGTAAACGTTGGCCTCCTTTAAAAACAACACCAGTCAGTTAGTGAATCTCTAATGGTTCTGAGTTATGTAAACGTTGGCCTCCTTTAAAAACAACACCAGTCAGGTAGTGAATCTCTAATGCACTTTCCTAAATAGTTTCCCATTGTTAGGTCTGATTCCTTTACCGTGAAGAAGCCACCAAAGCATTGTCTGTCTAGTCTCCACCACAACACACAGGAAACTGTTGAGCGTTAAAAAAAAACGCATTGACACCAACCGGTGCGCCTGGCACTTACTACCATACACCGTTCAAAGGCACTTAAATATTTTGTCTTGCCCATTCACCCTCTGAATGGCACACATACACAATCCATGTCTCAATTGTCTCAAACCTAAAAAAAAAAAACTTCTTTAACCTGTCTCCTCCCCTTCATCTAACATGATTGAAGTGGATTTAACAGGTGACATCAATAAGGGATTATAGCTTTCACCTAGATTCACCTGGTCAGTCCATGTCATGGAAAGAGCAGGTGTTCATAATGTTATGTATATTCAGAGCCTTTGTATTGTCCAACACCTTAACCAGTGGGACTGTGAATACATTTTTCACATTGTCTCTCATATTCCGCTCACATTTTCTCACAGCTACATTTAGGCAAATCAGGGCGTGGAAAAAAACGAACTGTTAAACAACGGAGGTTATCTCTCTCCCGTCCAGGCATCAACATTAGGGGTCACCATCTATGACAGTAATGAGGAGGAGTGGGATAGAGTCACCGCCCTGTGAAATGTAAAACCATGTTAACTCAGTGACAGAGAGAGGGTAGGTTTAAAAGGCTTGGCTAGATGCCTTCTGATAAAGAGGAGGGCAAACAGGGACTGCGTCCAAACTGCCACCCTATTCCCTTTTGACCAGGGGGGCGTCCATAGTACTAAATAGTGATCAATAGTAGTGCACTATATAGGGAATAGGGTGCCATTTGGGATGGCACACAGGGTCTGTGCTTAATACGTTCATTTGATTTCCACCCACTTCCCAGCTGATGTCTCTTATTAAGAGTGTGAAAGCTTGTACTTTAAGGAGCCTAGTAGGGAAAGACAAGAGAGGGAAGATAGGAGAGAGAAAAAGATTTGGAGAGAGGGAGGAAAGGACTGGAGACAAAAAGTTTTATATCACGAACCTGTAAGTCAAAGCACCTCTCCTGTCCTCCTCCCTGTAAGTCAAAGCACCTCTCCTGTCCTCCTCCCTGTAAGTCAAAGCACCTCTCCTGTCCTCCTCCCTGTAAGTCAAAGCACCTCTCCTGTCCTCCTCCCTGTAAGTCAAAGCACCTCTCCTGTCCTCCTCCCTGTAAGTCAAAGCACCTCTCCTGTCCTCCTCCCTGTAAGTCAAAGCACCTCTCCTGTCCTCCTCCCCTGTAAGTCAAAGCACCTCTCCTGTCCTCCTCCCTGTAAGTCAAAGCACCTCTCCTGTCCTCCTCCCTGTAAGTCAAAGCACCTCTCCTGTCCTCCTCCCTGTAAGTCAAAGCACCTCTCCTGTCCTCCTCCCTGTAGTTAGGACATGATATCCATATGCTCCGTGTAGGCCTATAGAAAAAGAAAATAAAACATGAATATATTATATTATATAATATATATATATATACATTGTGTTTTGAAATGATATATTTTAGGTCTGAACAGCAGACTACCTTCACTAGCTGTATCCCAAATCACACCCTAAAGTATTCCCTACATATGGGCCCTGGTCAAAATAATTGCAACGCATGGGGCTTCAAGCCCCTTCAAAAACAAGTATTGAACAATGCCATGGTATAAATTGGGAATAAGGTGACATTTGGGAAGCAAACACTGTCACCGACAGCCAACACCAACTGGCAGTGGTAACAGGAATAAAATGAAGGGATGGAATTAATGTGAAAGCATTGTGATGGAGAAGAAAAAAAAACTGCTAAGAGGATGAGAGGAATAGAGGAGGAGAGGTGTCAGGTGTGAGGACATCCTATAGCTGATCAAAGGGAAACAAAGAATGACAGAGAGATTAAACTGATTTAACATGGTGGCCGAGAAGTAGAGAGAAAGTGATACAACTGTGAGTGATTGTTTCAGAGTTGTAGAGGTAGAAGATTGGAACTAGACACTAGAGAGGTTAAACATGGTGTCAGGTGTCACATGGCAGGAAAAGAGAAGTGATAATGATTGTTTCAGAGAGAGAGAGAGAGAGAGAGAGAGAGAGAGAGAGAGAGAGAGAGAGAGAGAGAGAGAGAGAGAGAGAGAGGGGGAGAGAGAGAGAGAGAGAGAGAGAGAGAGAGAGAGAGAGAGAGAGAGAGACAGAGAGAGAAAGAGAGAGAGAGAGAGAGAGAGAGAGAGAGAGAGAGAGAGAGACAGAGAGAGAGAGAGAGAGAGAGAGAGAGAGAGAGAGAGAGAGAGAGAGAGAGAGAGAGAGAGAGAGAGAGAGAGAGAGAGAGAGAGGAGGAGAGAGAGAGGAGGAGGAGAGAGAGAGAGAGCGAGAGAGAGAGAGAGAGAGAAAGGGGGATCAGAGAGCGAAATAGAAAGAGAGAGAGAGCGAGAGACATCACCGCCACAGGTAACTTCCACAAAGCTGTGAATGATCTGAGAGACAAGGCAAGAAGGGCCTTCTATGCCATCAAAACAGAAAATTTAATATACCAATTAGGATCTGGCTAAAAATACTTCAATCAGTTATAGAACACATTGCCTTTTAAGGTTGTGAGGTCTGGTGTCCACTCACCAACCAAGATTTCACAAAATGGGACAAACTTCAAATTGTGTACAACGTAAAACACCAAATAATGCATGCAGAGTAGAATTAGACCGATACCCGCTAATTATCAAAATACAGAAAAGAGCCGTTAAATTCTATTCCCAAACCTTCCATAACAAAGCCATCACCTACAGAGGGATTAACCTGGAGAAGAGTCCCCTAAGTAAGCTGGTCCTGGGGCTCTGTTCACAAACACAAACAGACCCCACACAGCCCCAGGACAACAACACAATTAAACACAACCAAATCATGAGCAAACAAAAAGATAACTACTTGACACATTGGAAAGAATTAACAAAAAAACAGAGCAAACTAGAATGCTATTTGGCCCTAAACAGAGAGTACACAGTGGCAGAATACCTGACCACTGTGACTGACCCAAAATTAAGGAAAGCTTTGACTAAGTACAGACTTAGTGAGCATAGCCTTGCTATTGAGAAAGGCCACCGTAGGCAAACCTAGCTCTCAAGAGAAGACAGGCTATGTGCACACTGCCCACAAAATGAGGTGGAAACTGAGCTGCACTTCCTATCCTCCAAATGTATGACCATATTAGAGACACATATTTCCCTCAGATTACGCAGACCCACAAAGAATTTGAAAACAAATCCAATTTGGATAAACTCCTCATATCTACAGGGTGAAATACCACAGTGTGCAATCATAGCAGCAAGATTTGCGACCTGTTGCCACAAGAAAAGGGCAACCAGTGAAGAACAAACACCATTGTAAATACAACCCTATATTTAGGTTGATTTATTTTCCCTTTTGTACTTTAACTATTTTCACATCATTATAACACTGTATTTATACATAATATGACATTTGAAATGTCTTTACTCTTTTGGAACTTTTGTTAGTGTAATGTTACTGTTAATATTTATTGTTTATTTCACTTTTGTTTACTATCTATTTCACTTTTTGTGGCAATGTAAACATATGTTTCCCATGCCAATAAAGCCCACTGAAATTGAATTGAATTGAATTGCGAGAGAGAGAGAAAAGGTGTGTGTGTGAGAGAGAGAGAGAGAGAGAGAGAGAGAGAGAGAGAAGGAGCAGTTGAGAGAGAGAGAGAGAGAGAGAAGGAGCAGTTGAGAGGAGAGAGAGAGATAGAGAGAGAGAGAGAGAGAGAGAGAGAGAGAGAGAGAGAGAGAGAGAGAGAGAGAGAGAGAGAGAGAGAGAGAGAGAGAGAGAGAGAGAGGGAAGGAGCAGTTGAGAGGGAGAGAGAGAGAGAGGGAGACAACTGAGAGCTGGAATGATGACATGGTGAAAAAGAGAAAGAAAGCGAGAGAGGATAGAAAGCTGGAATAAGGCCATTCAAACAG